>NC_028645.1:80545096-80561266 GCF_001406875.1 Solanum pennellii
GTTAGGGGGTGGGGGTGGGGGTGGGGGGTATTAAAGAATTTTTTTTAAAAAAAAATTTTGGTTGAAAGTGCATAAATTTGGGACAAAGACAAGGTAAAGTTGTCGGCAGGGAGAGGAGCAAGTTTAAGACAAGTGAAGCAACATTTAGGGGACAAGAGTGGGACAAGTTGAGCCGCCCATATGGAAGAGACTTTAAGGAGGATTCAATGGAAAATGATGGATGGTCAAGATGAGTTTTGGGACCTTGTGGAGCAAAATAAGGTACGTTGGATTGTATGTATATATCTTGGGGTTTGAGAGGTGGGGGTGGTTGGGTGGGTGGTACGGAGGGTAAGGTATTTTTTGTTCGGTGTTCGATGCTTGATATTCGATATTCGATATTCACTATTCATTCTGAATGATCAAAAGAAAAATTTACAGAAATTTCACTGTTTTAGAGCTAGTTATAATTAAATACACTTAAATTTGCAGTAGTACGAACTTTATAATATTTTGGGGTGACGAGATATGTTTATATATATATTAAGATACTTGTATATTGATATGTGAATTAATATGAGATGTAATTTGTTCAAGGTACATTGTCTACGAGCGATTTTGTTTGTATCTAGGATACATACGAAAGGGAACTTCTAGAAAATCTCACTAGTTTAATTGGTAGTTACTTATATATACTTTAGTTTGCATATTATAAATTTTATTTGATTTTGTTGAGTCTAAATACGTTCAAATGTATCTTAGAATATATGAGGTTAAAATTAGGTATAATTTATTCTTGATTTATCGTATCCAAATGAATTTGCATGTATCCCGATCTCTCCCATTTCAATCGTCGATCTCCTATATATTTGATACATATATATGTTTGTATCTGTTGTGATTTGCATTTATTTGAGATATGTTGATTCTCGCTTGCTTTCCTCTCCATCTCACTCGCCTCTCTCCCTATTTTAATATATTTGATATTAAAAATACATATATCTACAAGTATTTTACTCAACATCTGATAGGAGACTCTTAATTAGTGATAAAATACGTAATTATTTACAAGTCTAAATAAGATTAATTTATATCATACTTTTGGATTGTAAGCAAGGAATTTATTATTTATAAAATAAAATATAGAAAAAATTCACATAAATTATATTAATTATGTGAGAATACAGAGTAAAACAATTTAGTAAGATAAAGAAAAAGATGTCCTTCAGGATGACTTAGTTGGTTTGGAGGGTTGTCATTCATACGGATAATTCGAAATCGGTCCCCCCTCAATGCCTTCTGAGTCGAGTTTGTCGCATAGGACTTGCCTGGTATGGTTTACATCCCCTGTGTAGTTTGCATGTTATTGCAAAGTGTTCACCCCAAGGCTAAAAGGTATAGCGATTACGGTTTATCCCGAAGTTAGGAAAAAGAAAACGAAGAATGTTAGCCGACAAGGGTGTAGTGATTCAATTTTTAAGATATCTCTTATATTTATGGTATCCTTTGTTTTAATTTTGTTTGTCGGGTTTTAATTAGCATTAGCATGATGTTTATATTAAGAAGTAAAAAAACTACTTTTGAATCGTAAAAAGTTAAAATCAAACAAAAATTGGTACAAAAAAATTAAAAGATTAACTAAAAATGAAGATAAACAAATTAAAATGAAGAAAGTATGAAATATCAAATTTGCCTTTTGAAAATATAAAAGATTTTTCAATATAAAAGTGTTTGAAAATTCAAGTGTTCTTATTATCCACAAATATCAACTATAATAATTTTGAATACTAGATAAAAAGAAATTATATAAATTACAATGAAATAATTAAGATTTTTCATTATTAACTAAAAGTATCAGATTTAAATTCTTTAAATAAAAGAATTTATCAAAAGGGTCGCTTATGAAAATCATCTTTACAATATATAAATTAAATTTGATCAAATTTTAATATAATTATCAGCTATCGAATAAAAAATAACGATCACAAAAAAGGGAAGAAGAAGCCTCCCATGTGAAATAAAAAGGAGGGTCCATATGAGTGTTGGTTATGTATGGGCAAAGCATGGTAATAGCTTTTAGGGGAACTCAATTTTTTGGCAGACTTCTAATTTTTGGTTAAGTTCATTGTCTCATGTATCCATTATTATATTTTATTTGTTAATGAATGTAACTTAAATTTATTTTAAAATATTTTTCATTATATAGGAAATAAGGAAAAGAAAAATTACATTCAGTATCTAATATTTACATTGAAGATAGTAATATGCTTTTTAACAAAATCGTTCTATATACAAATTGATTCGTATTTAAAATCTCTAATTAAAATTAAATAAATATTCACCACTCAACTACTAATACCACTTGCTAGACTAAAAACTTTGGTTTACATGTTGTATATCATGATTATGAAAGTCATCCTATATTCATAAATATTATATTTAATTTGTGTGTCTTGTAAGTATTTGATTTGACCCTCTCTTGAGGAATTTTATATTAATTTTTTTTCCTTCGTTTGGCTTAATTTGGTTTAAACTTGACTAATTTGAAAACTCCAAAATGATAATGTTGTTGAAATAATGAAATAAAAGACAAGACATGGAAATGTTAGCTAAAGTGCTACACCTTTTTCAATTTGTGTTACCTTAATTTGCTAATTTTCTACTTAAAGGTCAATTTAGTTACCAAATAAGCACTATTTTCCTTTGAGAATAAATGTGTGAAATGTTTTCAAATCATTATTTATTTTAGTTAGAAACGCATATATAAATGAGATTTTTTATTTCTTAATTAATGATCTCAAGTTAGAATTATAAAATTACTTCAAAAATCTAAATTAACTACAAAATTTATCGTTAGTCTATCATTAAATAACATAGTACTGACATTACTTTTAATATTACGTTGCTAATTCATTATTAAATAAAATTAACGATAATTTTTTATATTTTAACGGAAGTCGTATTCCTTTCTTTGTAATAGTGGAGAAATTCAATTACAAAATGCTTCTATCATGTGCAACGGAAATTTAAATTAATTGAGTCAGTATACTTGAGAATATTAAATGGTTATTAAATAAGTATTACTTTTAGTTTTCTAGAATTTTATTTCTCTGAATAAATAATAGCTAAACCTTTTTTAATAGAAAAATGAAAAAGGAAAAAAACATGCACCCTCCCACTAACAAATTATCAACAGAGTCATTATTTACTTGTTGACACAACCCAAAAGAAAGAGTGAAATATACAAATTCATAATATGTTTATATTTACTTTTTATACGAATATATTAAATTTTAAATATTTGTTATGAAATTTTTTAGTTTCGCTTTTGCATGGTTTATGTTGTTTATAAGAGCAAAAGAGAAGTTAATCGAAATAAAAAATCACCTCTTTTTAATAAAAAAAAATTAAAGAAAATATTATCGTAGTACTCCTAGCTCTTACTTACAATATTCCTAAGAAAAATAAACATGATAATGGGCAACTAAAGAATATAATTGATTAAGTCCTACATTTGTTTGAAAAATAAAAAACATTTGTTTATCAATTTTCACTCAAATTAGGACATGTGATTCTCCTATCCTTTTTTACTATTTATATGAACAAAAACAATATGATCACACTGGGGCGAAGCTAGAGTGTTGATTGAGGATTCAATTATATTCAGTAATTTTAGTTTGAATTTTGTAATTATTTTTATTTTAAACTCAATAACATAGAAATAAAATTATAATTTATAATGCATAAACTTTTAAATACTGAATTTGTTTCGATAGATATGTATACTTGTAAACACTCAAGTTGCATTTTTTTTAGGGAAAAAGTTAAGTGGCTAGATTTGTTATCAACCCACCCATTTTCTTTTCTTTCTAATCAACCAAACTTTGTAGAAAGTAAAAAATAATAATTAATTTTTAAAAAATGATTACAAGGAAGCTTAGTAGCCTAATTAGTACAAATATGAAGGAAATTTCCGTTCAACAAGAATAATCATATAGATTACGCGTATAAGTTTAAAAGGATGAAAAACTAAAAAAGTATCAGGAATTATCCAAAAAAAAGTAATAATTAGGTTTACTATATTATTAAAATCCACTAATATAGTTTATTGTATTTGGGAGTCCGGAGCTTAAAGGGTGAAAAATATTAACAAAAATTTTAAAACGGTATATGAAATTTCTTTTTAACCAAAACGGTAAAATCGCTCATGAAGTAGCGATTTTGTCTGCTTGAAAAAGTAAAATTGCTTCAATAGCAGCAATTTGTTAAATTTGATTTTTTTTTTTTTAAAAAAAAACAAACTTCCAAACTAAAATTTTCTTTTTTTAATATGTCGCTGCTGAGGCAGCGACTTAAGTTTAATTTTTTTTAAAATTATTTTTTGCTTTTTTTTTTAAAAGTTTAAATAATTTTTTTTAAAAAAAAATCAAATCGCAGCGGGTTTTAATTAATTTTTTTTAAAATCAAATCGCTAAAAAAATTTTGATTTATTTTTTTTTTAAAAAAATTGATTTAATTTTTTTTTTAAAAAAAATTAATTAAAAACCGCTGCAATTTAATTTTTTTTAAAAAAAAAATTTAAACTCAAGTCGCTGCCTCAGCAGCAACATAACAAAAATATAATAAAAAATATATAATTTTTTGAAAATTATTCCTTTAAGAGCGATTTTGTTTATTTTTTTTAAAAAAAAATTAAATTTAACAAATCGTGTTATAGCAGCGATTTTACTTTTTTCGACGGACAAAATCGCTACTTAGTGAGCGATTTTGCCATTTTAGTTTTAAAAAAAAATTCATATACCGTTTTAAAATTTTTATTAACATTTTTCACCCTTTAGTCTCCGAACTCTTGTATTAAGGATGGCAAACAAAACGGTGCAATAGTTGCGATATCATAAAAATTTAAGGTAGATTTATGAGAATAATATTAGTATTTTTCTACTTATACTTTAGTATATTACCTATCCACCCCCACATTAGTTTAGAAAAAATATTTCAACTCACTCTAAATTTCCATAAATTAAATTTGTATTGTTTCACATCGCCCCATTGTTATTCCTAAATAGATTAAAAGAACAACAATTTATTAACAAGGAATCTAATAATGTTGAACAAATAATTGTTACAAATATCATTTCAATGTTAAAATGATAGTTATATTTTATTTATAAACTCTCCTCATTATTATCTTTCGAAATATTGCATGTGAATGTTGAATTTTTCCAAGATACCTTAAACTCATTAATTTGTTTCTTGAACAATTAATGATGTAATTTAATATAACTCCTCAAGTAGTGCTTAAGATGGCTATCATAAAACATAAATAAAAAAATAACATAAAAAATCAAAGGATGCCTATATCTACGATTAAAAAGTGGCTTTAATTTCTTCTTTTATTTAATTATTTTATATTCATTTTGAAACTCGATTAATCTTAATTTGTATTAAAAGTTTAATAAAATATTTCATTAAAAGCGATTTGAAATTGAGATTTTTAATAAAGAACAAATAAGTATTTACCGGTCTGACATTTATCATTTTAGAAACATATTTTATTTTTAGTTTATTTATATTATACAATATATATTTTTATTTTCTTGGTAAAATGAAGAAAAATAAATTGAAAAAGAAAGACGCGTAAGACACGAAGAAAAGAATAAAAGTGGAACGTGCAATGATTTTGTCTGGTGGTTCCAATTTTTTTCATCTTCAAAACTTTATTGTAATTTTTTTTTTTTTTTTTGCTTTGGTTGAATGGATTTATTTAAGAAAATTATGATGTGATTTATTAAAAAGCATATTTTGATAAGATTCTTTGTCTGGTCTTTCAAGTACTCATCATTGTTAAACTGAAAAAAAAAAAAACTACTAAAAAGATGATAAAAGAATCTTTCGTTGAAGGGGCATTTTCAAAGAAATATGGCTCTTGGTGTTTTGAGAATATTTCGCGGTAGATTGAAAATAACGAAAATTCTATCGATAAAAAAGAGCATAAGTATTGCTTCTCGATTCAAATTATTTTTTCTAATGCGAAAGAAATTTATTGTTATAAAAAAGATTGAAAGTTTGAGCCCTTTCGATCACTTTTTTTTTGTCGAGTTGAATTGTATTCGTATTATATTGTAGATTTGAGTAGATATAATAATAGCAATTTTAGTCTCTTAATTATAATGGATTTTAAGTTGGATTCTTAGTATATGTAACTAATTAATACACTTCAATTTTTAATTAATCAAATACAATGTGTCTTTTGATTCCTTTATTTAAAAAAGAGGAGTATCTCATGTTTGAATTGTGGCTATTTTTTAATTATTAATTTAAAAAATAATTATTTTTTTAATTTTTACTTTTAGATTCGTGTCACATAAGTTTGATTTAATAGAAAAAAAGTTTTTTATCAGGAATTTTTCCATTCTTAAATTTCGAAGTCAATTTTATATATGTATATGATTATTTTTTAATTAAAAGAAAAAACAAAGTAGATAAACAGAAAACTTCAATCACAGTTCATTTTGTCTGTGGTGTAATTAAAAAGTAGACACCAAAAATAACAAGATATTTCCTGTTTTTTTTTCTTCCATTTTGAAGCTTCATGGGAATTTCTCTCAAAAAAAATGAAAACAAATTTTAGTACAAAAAAATTGGACAAGTTTTGCTGTCTTAATTATCCTTTTTCTTCAACTATATCATATGCTTGGTTAAGATGTCATTTTCTCATCATATGATATATTATTGTCCAAACATACATCTCCTAATATTTAGTAAATTAAATCCATATAATTTAGGAAACTATCTACGGTCATGAATTTATTTCGAATCGAGATTTTTTGGGTGATCAACTTTATCCGATATTTTAATCTTGAATTGATCAAAATATGTGGATTTTCTTATTTTTCGTGGAGGACTGACTGCTATATATTATCGATCTCAAATATGAAATTTTAAGAAAAAAAATACAGTAAATCAATAACTGAATATAAAATAACTAGTAAATTCATTATGAACTAGATCTCGTAGTTACTTAGATTAATTATAATGGTTATCTCAAAAGCTACATGCATGTAAATTAATTGATCTCATTAAGTTGACCGACTTTAAAAAAAAATTCTACTATTAGAATAGTGAAGCTTTCTCTCGAGATCTTTTCGTTTTATCCATTTGAACTCTATCTTGAATCAATTTACATTTTAAAGTATTTCATTGTACGTAATCCTATGAAAGATAATTTCTTAAATGAAAAAAATAAATAATAAAAAAAATGAAATATCAGATTGAATTACCCAAGCCCTTCATATTACATATTAATAGTTATCTCATGTGTGGATAAAGAAGAATAATTGTGGTAGTTTAACGATCAATTTATAATGAGTTCAAATCTACATGTAAAATTATGCTATTTTTGTTATATAGTTAGTTACAAATAAATAAAATCAACATAATTATTTTTAAAAAAAAATAAAAGTCAAACATTTCAAACGATTGATTAGCAATGAATTTGTCATAAAACTATGTTATCGACGAAGTTTATAGCTAAAATTTAAAATAAAAATTAACGACTAATAAAATTTCATAGCAAAACATCAAAACATGTCATTAATTCTATTCAACAATTGATTGTCATAAAATTATGTTATCGATGAAGTTTATAGCTAATTTCAATTTCCTTTTAATGTGGTGATTGTGAAGTATATCTAAGCTATTTTGGAGTTTGCTATGATAAACATAACAAGAAGATATTGATATATAATGAAAAAAAAACATGTTTTTTCTTGTCTATTTTATATTTACTTTAGACCACAAGAATATTTGAATAGTTTATTTTTTTTTCCTTTTGATATTTGAAGTGATATGACATATCAAAAGAAATTATATTATTTTAGAAGAAAAAAAAAACAGCTAGCTATAATTTGGCAGAGGCAAAGTTGTAGGCAAGATTTTGGTAATGTATAACTGGCAATGTACCATTACTTATGTGATATGGCTTGTTGGTGGAGTATCAAATTTAATTTTTGTGATGGTCTCATTGACTTATATAAAATTACCCAAATTATTGAAATTAATAAAATTACTTATTACTATTAAGTTATAGTTTTAATTTTCTTGTTTATTGTTTTCTTATCGTAAAGCGAAGCTTTGAGGTAACATGAAAAATTGTAGTCGTGGGATTAACGAATAATCAATTTAAGTCGTGAAAATGATCTCTTGTAGAAATAATAGAATGAGATTGTGGACAATTTTTTAAATATGATTTCAATCTTTACTCGAGTGTTACAACAACAAAAGATTAATGTACTGAGCTGCTATTTTTTATTTCTCACCTCCATTTCAAAACCCCATAAGTTTCTATTGGCTCCTAAGTCGGAATATATAGTTTTATTTCATGCAATCGACTAGTTCGAAAGTTTCATAAACTGGTTTGAGTCTGATTTTAAAAAGTTAGAAATTAAAATATTTGAAGATCAGATTTTAAAAATTTAATAAAATTTCATAGGTAAACATGTCTTTGAAGATAACTTTTCAAAAACTACTCTTAAAATATATCTCTTTAAGTGTCAGCTAAGAAAAATGTAAAGATATATCACTACTAAGAAAAAATAGAAATTAGCCATGGGAAAATTTCATAGCTAATTAAACAATAAAATTCATACTAATCCAAATAAGTGATGGATCAATGATAGATTATCAAAAAAATTATATTAATTACGAATAATTTTAGGTTAAGTTTTTCTAGCTAATTCCAATTAGGAAGGAATTGTAATGTTGTTACCTTGTTGATACAAAACCTAAAAATAGATATATGCGTCTTCATCTTGATTTTTGTTATACTTTATTTGAATCAATTGTCTATCTAACAAAAAATCTATTTATCACTGCAAGCACTCTCGCTTAGCTATTACTTTTCTTTGCTTGTTTACGCAAATCAGACAGACGATCGTAGACTATGTACTCTACTTTGACTAAATAGAAGTAAGGCTACATATACACTATATATACATCATTCTCTTCATACTCTACTTATAAAATTATATCGAATACTTTATTATTATTATTATTTTCCTTGAAGGGAAAAAAGTACTAAAAGAAAAAAAAATGCCCACGAGTTCATGTGAAAATGAATGATGAAACATGTCTACTTTAATAGAATCCTAATTATTTCTGTGCCAAAAAGTAAAGTACCTATTGAGGCAATTTCTCACCTGCTTCTTTATTTCTACTTGTTTTTTCTAAGAAAAGTAAAAAAATAATATAAAAATAAATAAATTATAAAGAAAAAAAAAAGAGTAGAGAATATTTTTGAGACAAAATTGTATTTTGTTTGATTTAATAAAGTTAGTATATATGGACACCAAGTGCAGGCTGCAAAAACAAAACAATAGGCCCAAAAACACCCTTTAATCATTATTCCTTCTTTTTCATAAGTCGGTGCCACTACTTATTTTTAGTATATAGTATACATAAACATAATTAATCTCAAGAAAATTGTGTTTATAATCCTAATTTTGAATAGAATAAATGTCAACAAACTTTCCATTAGTCATACATAATGATAAATTAAGGATAATTAGCACAAAAAGAAGATGTGAGTTTGTTAGTAATTATAGAGATGTCATGAAAGATTGTGGTGGATTGATAAACAGTTATTTATTCTCATTTACTAATATGAAGCTTTTCGGTAATAATCTTAATTAGTCAGATTCCAAAACGAATATCTAATGTTGAGTAGAAAACTGATTGGCGAATTATCTCAATTTTTTTTTTTATAATTGATGTTATTAGGCATTCCAATAAAAATAATTATTAAATTGTTAATACAACTTATACAACTAGAGAAAGGTCTTCTCACCGTGAATGAGTAGAAAATTTGCAACAAAATACAATTTTCTCAGTTATTTTCTACCGAACCACCTCACTGAAAAAATACATAATGAAAAATAGATTCTCATTAAAATAGTGGAGAACTTCCGCATCATGAAAATATTACTATTTTTTTTCCTACTAATTCAATCAAAAAATTTGTGAAAACATAAATTGAACATTATTTAGCGAGAAGTTCAATAGAAAAATAGTGGCTTTTAATCGTGTTAAAAATTGCTAACAACATAAATAATTCAATCAAAAAATTTGTAAAAACATAAATTGAACATTTTTTAGCGAGAAGTTCAATAGAAAAATGGTAGCTTTTAATCGTGTTAAAAATTGCTAACAACATAAATAATTTATGCGTTTTGAGTCAAACCGATATATGTAACCTAAATCCAAGAGGAATGAGCCAGGTGGAGTGAAGTGGGAGGTGAGTGGTGGGGGGAGAATTTAGGTTAAGATTTAGTGCTGGCATTGTAAGAAGTGTCCTTTAACACTTAGACAAAAATGACAAATACAACTTTGATAAGTATGGGCATGTCATGTATAAGTCTTTGTATTATTCCAAGTGGTCCCTAAAGATGAAACATCACTAATCAATGCCTAAAGGATGTCAAAAATAGTCCACTTTCAAAAACTTGGGATGTTGGCCATTGTAATTAAGTGGGAGGAATGTAATATCTAATTATAAAAAAAAAAAATTATATTACATTAATACTTGTTAATTTAAAATCTTAGATTCGCTTTTGATTGTAATATTTTTTAAGATTACGAACTTATTTGATTTTCATTGTAAAAGAAGTTGACACACTTTCGGTTTTAGAAAGGATGTGGTTACATCAATTGAGTTTGATGTTCAAATAACAAGTCCTCAGCCTAAGGTAGATATATAAAACCAAGAAATCTTATGTTTCAATTTCATCAAACGATGGATTTGTTTGCACGATTTCATCAAACGGTCATTAATTAGAGACCGATTTCAAATTTATGTCCTAGGAATATAGGAGAAGCACTTGGTGGAATTCTACTTTCCTTAATGAGTCCTACGTAATTTTCAAATGAACTTGCCAATTAATAACTATTCACTTACAAATTCGTCAACAAAATCTCAATAAGCTATCTTTTCTGAAATTTAAAATTTGTGAACTCAAAATTCTAACTTCGTGTCTAGACGATACGCGGCTATTTCATAGATAAGGGGGGGGCTATGTCACCTTTCTTACATTAAATTCCGTGGGCATTCTCTAGTGAAAGAGTTGTTCATCACCAGCCAAAATAACAAGGACCACTAATACTTTATTTTATCTACAAATTGGTCCACAAATTTTGTTACATTCCTCACACTCCATATCTTCAGATATATATAAATATACTAGGGACCAATTCTTATGCCATCAATAAGAAAGGAAAAAGTATATATATATATATATATATATATATCCCAAACAACCCCACCCCCCATGTGCTAATGGTACAAAAAATGTGGTGCTCAATGTGTATATTTCATAATTGAGGCCCCTCTTATGTACTACTATTTCTTAGCTGGCTATTTGTAAGTTATAATCATATTTTACGTAATCAGTCATATTTAATGTAATCTTATAAGTATAATAATATAATCGCCTTCAGTTCGGCTCAGAACTTGAACGATGTAAAATTGATCCATCTACATAAAAGTTTGGACTTCTCTTTAATGTATTGTATTTACAAAATGAAGAGAGCATCACCATACTTTTATACTAGGGGCTTTAGTTTTTAACAAGAAAAAAAAAGTCACTTTGATCTAGCTAGTTTTTTCTCCTAACCCTAATAATGAATGATAAACCGATTAAGAATAATTGAAAACGAATTCACTTTCAATAATTGAAAACAGGTAGGAGTTGACAAGCATGTCCTCATCTTCTTATAACCTTCTTCGTTCGACTAATTTGAATTTCATAACATAAATAATCCACTAAGTTAGACGCTTTATATATTGAGGATTTATCATTCTTAAAATTCGAACTCGAAATTTTTTTATCTCAATAATAATTATGAGTTAGTTACAATGTTTTTATAATTATAAAAAATAATAATAATCTTTGTGATATGTTTTCCATATCACACATTTCCACATAAAACAAGATTTGGGTCAATGCACACGAGTGTGCGTTTTACTGTCGTTGTTTGGATTTGTCTAAATTTGGGCCCAACACCAATATCTTGTTGGCACCAATCCTTTAAACCTAAATTAACCATCTCGATCCACATATTATTCTTTAACATTTATTAATATATTTCGAAAAAAGATAATAATAATTACATAGTATAGTGAGATTATGCAATTTTATAGCATATATATGTATATGTGTATTCAAAAATTCTAATCGTCACTACCACACATACATAGACAGGTTGGTCGAATATACATACACATGCAGTTACATTCATATATTGTATTCGTATCATTTTTTATTTAAAATGAGCGGATGTTTACGTGTAGATACATGTAATCTACTACGTTTTGAAATAGAAATGTTGCTACTGCGCTACGTTTCGAAATGTAACGAATTCTTGCTTTTTTTGTTGTTGTTGCAATAATAGAGTTAATCGAGCAATTTATAAAAAAAATTTGTCTTGTATAAATGTATTTTTACGTTGTCAATATATAAAACTTGAATTTAAATTTTATAAAAGAAATTAAGTTGTTGATGAAGCCACGTCGATGCTCCCAACACCATTTGTGGAGTGTACTGGGCCAAGGCCCATATCTCTGACATAATTTGGAGCCCTTTCATTTTAATCAAGGCTTTTATTGCTTGGATTGTGACCTCTCACCCAAATTTTTAGTTAGTTATAATTTTAATTTTTAATTTTGGGAGAAGTATTGAAATCGCCTCTGAATTTGACGCAAATTATTAGATTTGTTTTTGAACTATTGACAATCTTAAAAGACACAATTTTATTTGACTAACTAAACTTAGATACTCCCCGATCTGACACATAGCATAGCAAGTGGTCTCAAACTCTTGTAAAAGCACAAGGCTCTTAATAGAAGACCGAGAGAAGTATTGAAAATATCCCTAAACTTGGAGAGGATCCACTTGTGTATTTCGCTCGTGTTTGCAAGATCGGGGTGTACATAAGTTCAGTAAGTCAAGAAATGGGGTGTTTTTAAGGTTGTCAATAATTTGAGGATAAAACCAATGATTCACACTGAGTTTAGGGGTGTTTTCATTACTTCTGTCATTTTACTTCGACTCAACTGAAGAAGTGGAGCCAGAATTTGTTGTTTAATGGATTTGGAGTTTTAATTATGTAAATTATTGAATTCTAAATTAGTAATTTATACATATTAAATGAATTTCTTTTAAGATAAATTTAGAGTTTGGAACCAAAGTTAGTGAGTTTGGCTCCACCCCTTTAACTTAGGCAGTGTTTTGAAACAAGTTTTTACCACATATCCCAAAGGATTTTGGTTAAGCTAATGACCTTGTTTTAGGGATATAATTTAACATATCAAACAACTAGACACTATATATATATATATATATATTATTTTTAGAATTTATGAAGCTTTAAACCTTGGATCACATGAGGGTTTGATAATATTTTCAAAAGATTATCTTATGGAGACCTGTTTTTTTCTTTTTAGAAAAATATTCAATTGTACTAAAATTTCCGCAAAGTTGCAATATTTTCTACGACCAGTCTTTGACGCAGTCATCTATCCTACCAAGAGGTCACAATTTCCGTGAACAGAGATATTAATGACGATAAAGACTTTTTTGTTATGCTACTAATATTTACTCTGGTATAATCTTGGACATTTCTATCCAAATGGGCTGTTCACACCATATGGATATGGGGTTTCACATGGCTCTAAAATTTAAAAAAAATGGGCCTAAACTATAGGTCATGGACCACTAAGTACAAACTTGTATATCATATCACCTACTCCAAAACAAAGAATAGGTAATTAACAAGAAATACACATTAAAAAATTATTCATAAAATTCAAGCATGTAAAATTTATACTTTCAGCATGTTATATACCTTAATAATACACAACTGTGTGATTTAAACCAAGGTATACAATTGTATACTATTAATGTATACAATGTATAAAATTATAATGTGTAAATTCTTTAATGGATGAGTTTTAGAAATAAATGCAAGTAAATAGTTTTTTGTTTTCTCCACATGGATAGTCCTATAAAAATTCCAATAAAGAAATCTCTATTTAATTTGAGGGATATATGTTCTTGTATAATTTTTTAAATAAGAGCGGTGAAACTGTGTTTTCTCAAAGCTGATTTGATCGTTCATAGAGGGAAAAGGACAATCTGATGCACTAATATATCGTTATGTGTAGGGTCTATGGAAGGACCAAATCATATTAGCTCTAGCGTATATAATTTTATTTTAAATATTTGTTAAAAGTAATTTTCAGGTGTAAACAGTAAACCCCCTACGACGAACATATTCTACAAAGTGCATTCATTACTTTCATCCACAGATAGTATATGCTCATTTCCTAAAGGAGCAACTAGTGAACTTGATCTTAGCCAAAAAGACCGAAAAGTATAGGAGTGTATGAAACGATATGCTTAAATTTTGAATCTGTCTTTTTCAACCTTCATCGCCCGTCCCTTTTCCAACCTAGCAAAATCCAAAAAAATAAAATAAGAACATGAAATCAATGCAAAATTAGATTATGATTATTTTTTTTTCTCTAGAAAATTGTGGTTTATATTAGCCAAGGTATTGGCAATGAATGCTAGAATATCAGCTGGAGAATGTTTTTCAGCATTTAATAAATTTCAAAGGATTAAATTTTGGGTAAACAATTGAATGTGATTGGAAAAACATTTCAATACCATTAATTTTATTTTTCATTATAATTTTTATTCCATCAATTTCTTTTTCACTATCAATTTCAATATTCCCAATAATTGGATTGAATTAATTAAAAGAGAAAAAAATTATAGAATTTTCTTGACTTAATTAATTGATTTGGACACAGTACCTACAAAGGACCATGTCTACAATGTAATATTAAATTATTTTACACCTTATTTGGATGGTTGTTAGTACTCCGTCATATTGTATTGTTGGTATAAATATAATATTTATTTCCATGATTACTTAAACTATATTGTATCGTGTCGTTTAAATTCACCATTAGGTAATGAAAAAAAAGTTACGATCGATTTTGTGTGATCACGTCGTTATCTCAATATTTTCTTTTTATATCGTCTTTACTTATTAATTAATAATCACATTTTATCATTCACACGACCTTTTCATAATAGCTCTATTCCGTACCCTACTTTTACGGCAGGTTTATCGTTTGAAATTTCTAATATGTAACGAGAGAACAATGCAATTTATCCAAACATTATATTCATTAAAACATTGTACAATATAACACAATAAAAGCATACAACATAATATAATACGATAAATTATGAAACAATTTTTAACAACCGTCCAAATAATGCATTAGAAAAATGTATAAGAATATACCTATCGAGACGAAAGCAAAAAATGAGTCTCGTAGATGGACGATAACAAACAATTGCTTTCTACAATTATTACTCCCTATTACTTGTTAGGTTTGGAAAATTTAAATGCATTTCTATTTCAAAATAGCTGGAGATGTAAGTATTTTTCTTGCATAAATGCTCTTATGATATTTTTTACTATCTTTGAATATTTATTGAAAAATGTGTGGTGGATTTGAAGTTCACAAAATGAATTGTCTATTCAAGAGAAGAAAGTGACAGAATTATTTTTTTTTAAAAAAAAAATATCACTCAAATGAAATGATATTAGGAAGTGTCAAATCTTTGTACTTTAAATTTTTTAAGAAATATTTTTTTATTTGGAGTTCCATAAAAGTGTATGTACATTTTCGGATAAAACAATGATTAAAATATATTACTTTTAAGGTACTAACCTAATTTAATAGTTATAGACGATTATATAAAGCCTCGAATGAGAATTATTTTTATAATTTAAATTGAATCGTATTTTAATTTGACTCTCGAAAGTAAAGTTTTAATCGATTGAAATTATGAAAAACTTGGGTCAATATTCTCTAGAATCCAAATGGTTTGAAAAAATAATATAATACAAATAATATTTATTGACCACTTTTTGGCCACGTAATTGAAAATAACAAACAAGAAATAAATTTTACCTTTTATTTTTATGTATGGTCTTAATTAAAAGTGGTGGAAAAGAGCCAACTATTTACATGGAATGGCTAGGGTGTACAAATATCTCAACTACTTAGAAAAAAAGGGTTTTGGAGGATAGTTTAATACAAGAATATTTTTTTGCAAC
>NC_028645.1:80561984-80573066 GCF_001406875.1 Solanum pennellii
TATATATATATATATATATACGCATTACCAACAAAGATATGGTCGGATGAATGAGATTTTCTTTTTAATCAAACATTCGAACACGATTAGAAAAAAGATGTGAAATTCTAAAGTAATTTATTGAATTATTAAAAATATTTTTGAATTAACTTCTTATTGGAAATTTACATTTTTTTTAGTATTATAGTTTGAACTTTAAATATGAAGCGTAAATTTAAATTAACAAAACTAATGAATTTCGAATACTCAAATAACTTTACCAAAAAAAATATTAAAAATCATTATACTTGGTAGTAAAGCTTTCAATGCGACCTACTTGCCCCTATTGCTAGCTCCAATGTTAATTTAATTTAATACTAACAATGATATTCTACTACATATGAGACTAATTAAATTAGGACAAATTAAGATTAGTGGTGACAAAATCAAGGATTCATATGGGATTATAAAGGATCTCAATATCTTATCATATCAATAATCAGATTTACTTTATCTTTTAACGTTCCCAAGAACCCTTGAAATTGACAGCTTCAACCATATCATTATCATACATATATAATTAATAATTAATCAACTAAACCTAATTTGAATAAGAAACGAAGGTAGAAGTTCAGATACAAATTCACTTAAAAAATGAAATCAATAAATTTTATTCAAACAATATAAATGCGATAAAGTTTATCAAATATATATAAATATACAATTTTAAATTCAATTGTTAGCACTCAAAATAGTAGTTGTAAAATTTAAACACTAATTTTTGTATTTTACACTCATATAAAATTACTAATTTATCAGATAATCACTCAAATAATAATTATTATTTCAAGAAAGTTATTTTTATTTTTTTATTTCAATTTTCATTAAAAAAATTCTTTATTTTTTTTTAATAATAACTATTAATTGAGTAATCGAACTCCATATACACATAAATTAATCCCACATCCTATAAGAAAAAAAATGATTCACCTTACCTCATTTATATATAAAATACCAATTTATCTCTTCTTTGCCAAGTTGTACATATCAATATAATAAATATTTTAGTCACAAAAAAAAGTAGTAAATCTTGAATCACAATTTTCTCATATCATCAAAATCAAGATTTGATATTCATGGCTCTCAAAAAACAAACTCCAACTTTATGAAGGTTAGGTAATTTATGACTAAAAAGAAGAGAATTAGTTGACTTTTAGCACTCTTTTTCTAATTACTTATTAGATTAAACATTAAATTATTAATCCCTCATGTTCACAATTATTAGTGATTGTCCAGCCTCTCAAATCTGGTTCAAAAGTAGTGATTTCTTTTTTTTTTATAAAATGATCAAGAATCCATTGATTCTTATTTATATTTATCCTTACCTAATTATATTAAACAACAGTAGTGTAATTTCATAAGTGAGATCTAGAGAGAATAGAACGCAATCTTACCCCTCTTTACCTCACGAAGACAGAAAGATTATTTTCAGAATTCAGTGTGCAGATAGCAAAGAAATCATATTAAAAATAATGGAGAAAAATAATAGTAATAAAAAATAAATAAATAATATGATAACCTAAGTAAAAGTAATAAAAATAATATTTAATAGAAAAAACTAAATAATAAGCTACAAAGAGAGTATATTCAAATTATAACTCTATAATAATTAGAACAAACTCCTAAAAAGTCTTTTAAATATTTTTAAAATTTCCTCATAAGTAGACTAGGGATAATTTAGTCAAATAATTCTCTTAGTTAATGTTATTTTTATGTAATATTTTTTTAAATAAGTGTGTGTTTATGGGCGGAGCCACATCATTACACTAACAGGTCAACAAAATTTAATAAATATAACTTTAGACTACGTATTTATGTTCAAAAAAATTAGTTATAATATACATAATAATCTATATATTTAGATTGTAGTCCGAAATTCATAAATTCAAAATTCAAAATCTACTTCTAAATATATAATAATTCTTATTCGATAATTAAGATATGTTCGTTTTGAATCTAGGCATACATAAATTTATTTCTTGAATTTTTAATTAAAAAATATCTCAACGAATGAATGAATTTTGAACTCATTTCATTATTCTTTTCTATAACCTTTCTATCTTTCTTCTTTTATTTCAATATAAATTTCGTTTAAAAGATATAATGTGTATTCCTTCTTTAGAGGCTTGTCCTCCATCGTAAACCTTAGGTGAGCCAAAAAAATCATAAAAATACTCATAGTAAATTACTATTTAGGTAAAATTAATAAAAATAATTTTTAAAAAAAGTAAAATCTTGGATAGGCGGCAGAAAAACAAAAAAAATTAATTGTTGATGGTAGACATTCCAAGCAATGAGTGTTATAATCAGCCCCCACCTTGGGATTCATTGTCTCTACTTCAACCAACATTTAGAATAATATTATTGTGCTAAAGATTCCCCATATTAACAATAAGAGTTTGGTGTAGCGGCGAGATTGCATCACTCTTAATTAAAATTTTAAAATTTGAATTTTAGATATAGAAAAAATTGTATTAATATTGTTATTTTTAATTATATTTTATAGTGCGTAATTTAAATTTAGTTAAACTCTAATATACACTTTGAACGCAAAAAAATAATCTATGCGAGTGTAGCTGATGTAACATGTCTCCTCAATATGTTCATTACAAAATTAGTTGTGAAATCAACTTAGATCTGACTGACTATTGTTAGAACCACACACCCTACTAAAATAATAATAAATAAATCAGCAAGAAAATTTTTATAGCTAAATAATAATAATAAATATAATAAAAAAATAATCTTATTTTATAGATAGATAATAAAAAAAAAGTTAAATCTTATTTAATAATAGACTAGCGACATATTCTCGAATTTTTTTAGTAATTTCGAGTCATTCTGTAATAAGTTAACCACAAAATTTATTGGGGTTGTGGAAATTAAGCAAAATGGTACTTTTTTTCTCTCGTTATCTGGAGTTTGATATTTGTTTTTATTGAATTTATATCGAAAAATTCTAATTTAACGTAAAACACTTCTTTATCGAAGAATATATATATATATATATATATATATAAGGGTCATGTGTTCTACTATTAATTGAATTTGTTTGTAAAAACAACAGATAAGATTTCCTTTTCTTCTAGGACCAATTAGTCAAGATTGATATTTCCCTATGGGGTTCACCTTGTTTCTTTTGTGTTATTTTTTTCCAGAAAAAAAGGCATAAGTAAAATATATTTTAGTTGATTTGTCTATAAAAGTCAACGTCAATAATTAAAATATTTTTTTGCTAAAAAAAAATAATTAAATTATTACTACTTCTCGTAACTTATCTTAGAATTTAATTTATTTATCTGATTTTAATTTGATTTATAATTTAATGCTCCTAACACTTAACATGTCATATGAAAATTAATATTAAAGAATTACCAAAAGAAAATATATTCTTTTGAAACAGATTATTTTTTTAAAAAAAGAAAGATATATAAGAAATCTAGTAATTTTTAGGTAGCAACAAGGAATATGAGAACTAATAAATCTGAAAATTAAATAAATTACATTTTAAATGATCTTACATCAATATGGTAGGATTTTGTTTTTTATGTATTCCCAGTATTTATTTAATAGTCCAACTATTTAATTTGAATTCTTTTGGACCAAAAGAAATTAATGGATAATTAAATTAAATTTTTTCTCAAAATTCTATCCAAAAAACAGTGTCAGTAATAAATGTCAGAAATATCTCACCAAAATTATCCTATAGTAAGTAGTTCACAAAATTATTATTAACATGGCTTTATTATTATTAAGAGGGTTTTGGTCAAGAAAAAAATATTATTAACATGGTATGATATCGTTCTTTTTCGAGCTTGATTATTTTTCAGAAGTCTCATGTCATTTAAAAGCATCTTTACATTGTATTTATACTTTTTTTTTTAAAGTTATTAATATGAGATTTTATTCACATACAATAATTTTTTATTTAATTTAAATTTAACATATTATATCCAAACTCGGTAAAAAAAATAATTAAAATTGAACCCTATGCCATAACTTTATCTTCTCTATATTCATCCATCCAATTCATAGGTCTAAACAAAACTCTTTTCGTTTTAAAAAGAATGACTTTTTTTTTAGTTAGTTTCAAAATAAATGATCTCTTATAACATTTTTTACTTTCAACTTTTCACGTGACATGTTTAAGACCACAAAATTAAAGAATAAATTTATATATTTGACACAATTTTAATTTAGAACCACGTATAAGATTCAAAAATCTTCTTTATTTTCTTAAAATACGTGTCAAGTCAAACTAAATCATTCTTTCTGAAATAATAGAAGTAACAATTAATGGACTAATTAATCAATCCAAAAATACTTTTAACATGATATACTAAATATAGTTGATACAACTAAGAAGGTAGAAAAAAGTGAAAAAAATAATACTCCACATCATAAAAAAAAATTGAAATTAAATCTCGAAAGAATATCTTTTCCAAAAAGATGCATACCAAAGTTTTAAAATATCCCTAGCTATATAATTTTGTTTTTATAAAACTTTATTTGTACATCAATAACATTACCAATCACATATAAGAAGCAAATGCAATTAGGTAAACTTTGGATGTTATAAAAAATATTTGAATAACATATATTATGTAATTAAAAATAATTTCAATCTTATATATAGTGGGTATTTTTAGGACCACTCACCAACCAAATATCCTATTTAGGCTTATTGTGGAAAAAGGGATAAAAATTCCAAAAGTTAACTAAGTGGTAGTCATTTTCTTGATATCTATATATTTCTATAGTAATCAATTCATATATATCTTTCAAGATAAGGAGGGATCTGTAGCTAGCTAGGATTAATTATATGTTATGGATATTTGAAAAAGGGAATTCTATTGACATTTTTTTACATAACCAAAAAACAATTTCTTGTAGTCTAGTGTGACATTGACACTACAAAAAATGCAAAAAATGGGAAGGTAAAAAACAAAAACAAAAACAAAAAAAAATTGTTTGAATGAAAATTAAAATTCTCTCTTATTTTACCTTTAATTTCATAATTATTTTTTTCCTTTTATGAAAAGAAAAATATGAGAGGGTAAGTTGAAGTCTAATTATGTATTATACATCAAGAAGGATCTATGATTTTTTAATTTGATAGGTCTACTACTAATTAATTATCATGTTATACTTTTATAGTTATAGGTTCAGAATAAAATATATTGTTAAAATTTAATAATATTTTGAGTAGAAAGTATTGAGGGGGGGGGGGGGCTCAAATGACACGTCATGTGTTTTACCACCACTCATTTAATTATGGATAGTAAAGACAATTTTGGTATATTGCATATATTTACATTATGCATGGAAATTCTTCATTATATTACTTGAATTTTAGATCAAATCAAATATCGTCAAATAAATTGAGATGACGGCAGTAATAGGTTAGGTTAGAAAAAAAAAACAAAATAGAATGGGGTTGGAAAGAGAGAGGGATGTGACTTAGCAAGGGCACAACTAGGGTTTGAGATGTTTCCTTCTCTTAGAGATGTGACCTGTCTCTAAGTCACCACCATGCCCTAAAAAGGCTAAGAAGGAGTGATGCTGATGTTTTTTCCGTGTTTGTAGTTTGTATTGGAGCTTCGACTAGATTCGTATCACATATTATAGAGTCTATTTGGGTGTGAAACTCTCAACATGATTTTCTCTATTTTCAAGGTTTAAATCTGAAATTTCTGATTAAGGGTGAAATAGTCCCACCACTGCACCACAATCCACGCGATGAGTGATGTTGATTGTTGATATTAATTCATATTCATTTTTCCCCCTTTCTTCTAGGGGCAAATTTTGACATGTAACATGTTAAGCAAACTTTCTAGTCCACTATAATTTTGTTTGCCCAAATGTTCAATTTCTTTTTAAACTAGGGAACACAATCATCACTACATTACAACATTTAATTACAATAGTTTTTACTTAGTCATGTACATCTTAAAGGTTGCATATGTTACTACTACAATTTCTATGTTTTCAACCATAATATTTGCAAGTCTCTCCCAAAATTAATCATAAAAATACAATTACTTCCTCTGTCTAATTTTATCATCTTATTTTATCCTTAATAACATGTATATCGCGATCAATCTGTTTGATTTTCTAGTTTATTTTTATATGAGGAGAGAGAAAATTAAAAAAAAAAGATATGCACAATTTTCACCAATATCTTTTAAAAGAGTGACTTGATACTTTGAATATATTTGACTTGCATTATAATTTTATTTTATTTTTAAAAAAAATTATGAACTTTATTCTAAGTCAAACATTCACATAAAAATGGGTCAGAGTGAGTACTATATTTGTATGTCTAGTTGTATTCCCGACAAAAGGATCTAAAAGATAAGAGGTAATTAAAGAGTCTTATAGAAGCAAAAATCCAATTTCATTCATGCATGTATAATTAAAACTTACTGTATATGGACCAACATGAGTTGTGATGGTCGGGATGATTATAATCACTTTATTCTTAATTAATCGTTATTTTGCTAGTCGATTAAGGAAAAGACAGATAATTTTCCGATGAAAGACATGATCTTCGTCTTGATAAAATATAAAATAAAGTTATTTTTGTCAAAAATTTTGATTTTAATCGTGAAAATTAAATACATTTTGTTAAAAGTATTGTTTTATATGAATCTGAATTAGTCAAGTATATCGTTATAACTACTTTAATGTAATTATTTTTTTTTGGTTTAAAGTGTCTTGTTTTGTCATGATCAACCAACAAAGTTGGATAAGAAGGTGATTGGCTTAATTCAATGCTTATAAGAGTCACCATTTTATATGATGGTTTTGCTTAGTTGATGTAATATTGAAATTATTAATATGTATTCTCATTATTAGTTCACTTAATTAAATGTATGCTAGTACTCTTTTCGTTTCAAAACAAGTATTATTTAAAAAGAAATTATATTCATTAAAAAATTAATAAATATATAACGTTTACTTTACTTAATTATTCTTATTTTCATGCCTATTGAAAGTTGAACATGGTTAAAAAGATTGAGTAGAAGAATATAGTTATGATAACATACAAATTTTGTGTTTGATTTTTTTTATATAAAATTGAACTATTTGAGGTTTTTTTTTTTTGCTAAAAGAATATTTATTTTGAGATACAGGGAGAATGAATTAATTTAATTAAGTAGATATTTCTACTATATATTTTCTTAATAGTAAATGAAGAAAAAGTAGATTTGATCAAACAAAAGAAAGTGGCCTTTAAAAGTGAGTTCAATGACCTATAGTGATTTGTCACATAACATTCATCATAATGTAAAGAATTAGAGCATGACATGGCAAAGGAAAAAGAGGGTTATTTGAACTTTTTCTAAGGGAAAAAGTAAGACCCTTTGACACCGTGATGAAAATAATTTTTAGCGATAGTAAGTATACACATTAATAAAAAATATTAATATTTATATTGTCATTAGTTGATTGATATTATATTCAATATTGTTATAGACTTTAATAATATTTACAAAAAATATTAATTATCATTAAAAATATATATTTAGCATAATTAAGCTATTACGTTAATTAATTAATGCTAAAAGTTATTTAATGTAATGATATTTTGCCCTATTCTGTGATCGTTAATTTTTTTCTTTCGAGATAAATAATTTTTTGTGGAGTATAGATTTATATTTTATGTTATAATATTTCACAAATTATGTCTTGCATCGTTAAAAAGCGTATATCTTGCTAAACATAATTTGATTGTCCAGTTGAAGGGCAAATTGTACACTCACATTAAAAATAGTAGGGAAAGATCGAGATATATTTTTTTTACTCGATATTTTATTTGTTTTGAATTTGATTAAATTTAAATTCACACATTATATGACTTATTTCTCGAATGATATTTCTAATGAGAATTTCTTTTTTCATTTCAAAAAATTCAAACTCAAAACCTCTTATCAAAAATAAAAAAATTCTAAACAATTTCACCATAACTCGAGTCAGTGATCGGGAAAGATTAAGAGCCTGTTTGGCTCAGCTTAAAAGCTGATCAAACTGACTTAAAAAGCTGGTTTTTGATTTATTTAACTGTTTGGCAACACGCAAAATAGCTTATTTTAAGTTAAAAAAACTTATTTTAAGCCAAAAGTTAAAAGTTGGGGTAGGGGTGCTTTTTTTTTTTTAGCTTATAAGCTGTTTTAAGTTGACCACATTTTTATGCTTTTTCCCTTAATATTTTTATACAATCTCCAAATTACCCATATAACCCTAACATCTCTTTCTTCCATTTTTCCCTTTTCACGTTTGGCATAACAACTTCAGCACTTTTATCCAAACGCATAACTGCTTATTTTAAAAATAAGTTTCAGCACTTTCAAAAGTACTTTTTTAAAGCTGCTTTTATTAAGCCCATCCAAACGGGCCCTAACATAACACAAAATGTGAATAACATAAATCCATACTTGGACATTTACTTATTTATTTATTTATTTGTACATTATTTTGAAGGGTAAGATTATTTCAGTTTAAACTGTTTGACAATTTATTTATTTTTTTACCAATATGATTATACCTCAATTTTCTCTTTTTACGCAACAAGTTTTGTGGCAATTTTCATAAATAATAATTCAAAAATAACTTATCTCTAACTACATTTTTTTTTAAAAAAAAAGGAAAACTTGCAAAACTATAATAACTCCTACACTCAAACTTAAAGCAAAAAATTGCAATTTACAATAATTGATAGTTATACTGAAAATTGATTTATCCGAAATGAATCCTAGCTTGAAAATCATCGCAGATTGAAGCAACGCTATCGGTTGAGGCCTTACGATGTGATTTTAGATGTACCAACAATAAATTAATTCACAATCAAATAAGCAAGATAAGATAATAATAGTGATGTGATTATGAAATAAAAATGAGGGAAAATAGACTCAAGAAAAATAAAGGATAATGTAATAATTAACATACATTAATCATTAGATTCAATCCAAGAGGAAAGAAAAAATAAATTTTGCTTAGAAAAATACATATTCAAGGTAGCCTTCACCCTCATTATTAATATCAATTTTGCTACCTCAATTTGTAATTGTATTCTGGTGTTTTGTTTGAGTTATACGAGGTGAGCGTTATTTATAGGGGGGCGTTTTGCTTATTTTGATAAAATATATGACTGGTTCGAAGAAAATCTCAAAATTCAAGTAATTACGGATAATATAAGTAGTAATTATGTTCCTCTTCACTAGTTCGTACATTTTTATTTTCACGATTTAGGTTGCTCTCATATAAACTCAACAACGTTACGAAAGGTTGGTGTCAAAAAATTTTCATGCGATTATTTCTAGTATGAATTGAGTCAATCATCCACTTTGATATCTTGTTGAACATGATGCATATTGTGATCCTTAATTAATTATGGTTAGACTCACACGTCTTCGTAATTCTTATGAAAATTATGACTTTCTCACTTATTTAACTTGAAATTGCATTATGCTTATCACATATAATTGAATTCTGTAATTTNCACCCCACCACCAAAAACCAAAGCTCTTGTTTAAAAAAAGGCTTTACTACAACTAATCGGATAATATATTGCAATTATATATTAACAGTTAAGTCTGTTATACGATAAGTTTTAAGTTTGTTAAATAACTTGTTGTACTTTATTTTTCACTAAAAAGATCTTCCAATATATGAATATTTCAATTAACAATGTGAAAAGAAATTAAATAGGGGTTGGCTTTTATTCATTATTCAAGGAATGGACAGCATATACAATCATGCACATATGGGGTGGTGTGTGTAAGAGAAAGAAATTAAAAGAGAGATTTTTATTTTCTTTTGCAAGCTTGCAAGATCAATTATGAAAAATATAAAATAGTACTTAATTGAATATTTTTATTTTATATAAAAATATATCCGTGCAATGCAAGAATAATTCATGCATGTGTAATAAGAGAAGAAGGGCGGCAGCTTCCTAGAAGAATATCACCTTGCCCCCCACCCACCCCCACAAAAAAAAAAAGGAAGAAAAGATAGTGAACTAAAATTCATATAATAATATTAAATAATTATACTACGATAATAATAATAACATATTTAATGTAGTTCTATAAAGTATGATCTGAAGAAAAAAGAAGATACGTGTGTAGAGTGTATGAATATCTTATTACTATCTTAAAAGTAAAGAGATTGTTCCTGATATACTCTTGACATAAGAAAAAATAGTTCAAAGCAATTCAGAAAAAAAATATATTAATAAAAGTAAAAGAAACTAAAAAACACAGTAATAAAACATAAATTACAACAAAATAATACAATAAAATTGAGGTACAAGTAATCAACATATAGTAACATAAAACCGAGGACACGATTCTACAAGAATAATACTATATCACTACTATTATAAACGGGTAGCTAGACAAGAACTATTACCTTAGCTTATAACCTTTCTACCTCAATTCGTATCCTCCGTATCCTCATATCTAAGATTATATTTTTTGTAAGGTGAAACTGCATCATGTCCAGTCTAATCACCTAATTTCTCCTGTCTTAGATCTACCTCTGTCACTCCAGAACTATCCATAGCCAACCTCTCACACCTCCACACTTGGATATCTATGCGTTTCCTCTTCGCATGTCCGAATCATTTCAGTCTTGCTTCTAACATCTTTTCATTTATCGAAGCCACTCTACCTTATCTGTGATATCCTCACTTTTAATTGATCTCTCTTACTATTTTCACACATCCATCATAACGTTCTCATTTTTGTAACTTCATCTTTCAAACTTGAGAGTGTTCTTCACTGACCAACATTCCGCTCCATATATATGGTTGATTTGGTCACCACTTATGTAATGACCCACTAGTTTATTTTTGATAATTTCGAACTATTCATTGACTTTAGTTAATTAGTTGATGTGTAATTGTGGATAATTGAATTAATCGATAGTTAAAGGGTTAAAGTGATCATTTATTAAAATCATATACAATTTGTTTCATATAATTAATTTTAGTTAATAAAATTTACCACTTTAAATACCTAATTATTTTACTTAAAAAAA
>NC_028645.1:80574932-80594910 GCF_001406875.1 Solanum pennellii
GATATATAATTTGTTAAAGTGTTGTTGTGGAGGATATGTAATTTGTTAAAGTGTTGTTGGGGAGGATATGTAATTTGTCTAAATGTTTTTGTTGAGTTACGTTCTATGTAAACTGTGGGTTGTTAGGTTGGGTTGATGTTTATGCAGGTTGTAGTTGTGGAGGTTCGGTTGGGGGTGGTAGGAGTACCCGTATTTTATCCCCTTAGCTTGTGTTTAGACGTTTTACTTGCTGGGTACCGTGTGGTTTGGTACTCAACCCTTGCTTCTACAAATTTTTTTGTAGGTTACTAGCCCGGACTTTGTGATATTTCCCTTCTCCTTGTCCGAGGTTTCTTGGAGATTTGTCAGGTAGCTGTTTCCATCGCAACAGACTTTCTTCTCCTTAATTATGATCTTGTTCTATTCTAGAAACAAGTTCATTTGAGACTTGAGTTTTTCTTTTGAATCAATTGTAATACTTTAGAGGCTTGTACACGTGACTACCAGGTTTTGGGGGTTTTATTAATTTACTTATATTTTATTTCCGCATTTTATTGTAATGGTTGAGTTTTAGGCTGACTTGTCTAGGTGGGATAAGACGAGTGCCATCACGCCCATTTTTGGGTCGTGACAAAATGGTATCAGAGCCCCAGGTTCATAGGTCTCACGTGTGTACAAGTCGAGTCTAAATAGAGTCTCGAGGATCGGTATGGAGACGTCTGTACTTATCTTCGAGAGGCTATAGTGACTTTTACGAAAAATCTTCATTTCTTGGATCTCTATCGTGCGTACTTCGTCCCATTTTGATTCTTATCTTCAATCCATTCACTCTCATTTTGTGATGACTCGTTCCTTTTGGTAAATCGCTGGCGTGTCGTGTATTGGTTTGATGTTAGATCTAATATTAAGGTGGAAATGATATACTTATGAAACGAATGTGTGATCATATTTGAAAGGGTTGAGTGAGGTTAGTCATCATAGTAAAATAATAATAATAATAATAAATATAATACTTGTGTGGTATAGATATCAATAATGATTCGATAATTGGAAGTGAAATAATTAAGATAATGGCTAGATAATGAATATTGTAATTTGAAAACTACAATTAGTAAAGTTATCACAACATGAATGGGTTGCTTAGGAAATGATGAGAATAATGATGCACCGATTAAGGTTAGAATGTTACAACAATAGTATTAATGCTTACTTGGTTAGAGTTATGGAGTGTGTTACTTTTGTTATTGACCTGCCCTAAGAAAGAATACATATAGCTTGGGCTAGATATAGAGCGAATTGGATAATATTTTAAAGTTATTCAATAGGTAAAAAAAAATGTTTGGGCTATTTGGATACAATCTTCTCGATAGGTATGATGTGTTCTAGTGGTGGATGTAACAGACTTTTACAATGTGGTTCTAATGGTTTATAAAAAAATAGATATGTTGATTGTTAAGCATGAATACTAACTACTTAAGGAGTTATCAGTTGCATCACATGCTCGTATAATAAGGTTCAATATCACATTCATATTTGAGAAACCAACCAGCTTGTTACTAAATACGATTGACTTAAGCATTGTTTATAAGGAAAATTTTAGTGATGGGTCTTTGGTATGACATTAAGACATTTAGGTTGTGAAGTGTATTCTGAAATTCTAAATAAGGTTAAATAATTTTATCTTAAGCTCCAAATGAGTAGATTGTTGTCGAAATAACAAACTTATGGGTAAAGAAAGTCTTAGTTAAGTGAGTATACTTGGGTGAATGAAATTGGAGATTTTTTTTTGTAAGAAAGTGTGTATAAATTGAGAAAGTCCCTTCGATGGTTGACATATCTAGGTTTGGGATGTCATTTTGATAGCGAGGTTGAATTCATAGGGATGGAAAGGGCTAACTAAGCATGATGGTAATAAGGTTTTATGATGAATTATGGCTGGAATGCAACTATGTGTTAAGGTTTGTTGGGTAAAAGGATTTTGTATTGTAATGCTGACTTTTTAGTATCTAAGAATATGGTTGCTACTATTTGGTACGTAGTGTGGTTTTATGAGGAGTTCGGATGTCGCTCGAATAGAATAAAAAAAGAAGAAGCTAAAGTCATAATAACAAGGATAGCAGGATGTAGTTTAGCTTTTAGAAAGAAGTGAGAGCATGAATATTTTCTCTTATTACAAGGGCTAAAGAGGTATCTTAAAAGGAATTGAGAATTGGGTTCAGAGATGTGTGATTTAATCCGTTTTGCTTTGGTTATGGTAATAGTTTCACGAGTTCATTAGATTGGTTACAAATTATTGGATAACACTTGAGAAAGCAGTGTACATATGTTCAACTCGAGTATGATTTATAAATTCTCTTGTGATTTTGAGTTTGGTAACGAGTATGGTTGAATTTTTAGTGGAGCATATCATAAGATCGATAGAGAGACAACCAATGATAAGCTAAGATACGTGAATTCATAGGGGAAAAGAATATTTCAAGGTATGAGTTAATGTTGATAGATAAAAGAATTGGTTTACATAGTTGGGTTCAAATTTCAAGTTTTTCATGGTGAGTTTAGGTTTTTGGTAGTGTGCTTTGTCGAAGTATGAATAAGTAAGGTAAGAATTGATCGATTGCATCAGTTATTGAGAATTTAAAAGACCATGTACAAGGTTTGGATCGTAGAGTTTGTCACTTTTGATTGTTAAAGGCCTAAGAAAGTATTTCTCTCAAGGAGTTGGTTTACAGTATATGGGATGTTGATCAAATGATAAGATTGATAAGCAAGTCAGTGAAAGAACAAAAATATGGTGTATTGAAGAGTTTAAGGTATAAAATTTGCGTCATGGGATGAATATAAGAGATGTGAAGGAATAAGACCTGTAATATAGACTCTTGGTTTGAAGTTAAAGGATGTAAGGGTTTTCATATATAAGTTATAATATGACTATGGATGTGAACTGGTTCAGTATGGACTCACTAGGAATTTATCAACAATTTTTATGAATATTGAATTTTGATTTGGGTGAAAAAAATGCGAGGTCTGTAAGATTGTGTGTTGTTATGTGGGGCTAAATTATTTAGTGGTAGATGACTTTTTATGGATATGCGACAGTATGGACCTATAATATTACAGAGTTATCGTGAATTTTGAGGAGATTGAAACTACTATTTTTTTTATAACATAACTTGTTATGATGTTTCACATAGGCATTTGATGGTGAGTAAGGATTTTGTGCTTATACTATATAGAATTATTGGGATGACCAAGAATTTCTTTGAGTTTTGGCATGAGAGAGGTACATGATGGTATGAATGGTAGTTGCGAAATAGTATTTGAAAGTTTGCGTGAAGTTGACATTTAGTGTGATTCGATTATCGTACCTCGATGGAAAAGTACTTTAGATTTGAAACTAGTGCTATCAGTCTTGGGTGTGACTTAGAGTCATATTTTAAATTTTTTAGAGGTGACAATGGATTTACAAGAAAGACTTTGATAGTGTAGTTATGATGTTGTTGGCATTTAGAGTGTTAGCTTCAGTGAGATACTGTGAGAAATATGTGGAAGTTGATGAATTAAGTATTTGTAATTTGTGATGGAGATCAAATTGATTGGTTGTGGGTGGCAAAAAATAGAGAGATTGAGTTAGATGAAGGAAATTTTATTCATATAGACACTGTGAAAAGAGTATCTTGTGTTATTTGAGCTTTCTTCTGTATATTCTTATGTGACAACCTTCTTCGTTCTGGACATGGTTTTAGTATGATTCACGTATGTATTTCATATCAATGAGTGAATTCCTAGTGGTGGATCGGGTGTACCGATCCTGTGAGTGCCTCATTGTAAGATGACATACTTGGTTAGACTTGTTCATTCTGAAAGATCTGGTGTTGTTTGGGATAGCTGAAGTATAGTAGTGATTCTACACACACAATCTTGCTTATGAGAACTTATATAAGAGCTTTCGTGAATAGTTATAGTTATCTGATAGTGTTGTTAGAGGTTCTATACACATGAGTTTATCATTTGCTAGGTGTTTACTGGATAATTTTCTTTTTTTGGGTTAGATATGTTTGACTCTCCCTTAATGGGTTTCACTTTAGATTGAGTTCATGGGATGGTATGTTGCTTGATAATCACATTTAATTTGTAGATATTTCAAAGTTTGATTTGAAAGTTCAGTTCTTAGTAGAGTTCTTGATGGAATGGTCTTAAGGAAGAACTCACTTAGAGAGATGAACACCGACGGGTAGGTCATAACTTAGACTTTTGGTAACATCGGTTATTATTTCTTCTTCCTTATGTTCGAGGACGAACATGATTTTTAGTGGTGGATAATGTAATGACCCGGAAGGTCATTTTTAAAAAAATTGATTATTCTTTTAACTTGAGTTAATTAATTGACGAGTATTTATAAAATAATTAATTTAATTAATAATAATGGGCAAAATCTGAAATTTATTTAAAACTCTATACTATTTGATTTTTATATATTAAATAAAAAATTAATATAATATATCACTTTTAGAACCTAATTAATTCAGAAAATAAAATAAAGAAGAGGAAGAACCTAACCTCTCATGCGTGAGGCAGCGGCGGCAAACTCACTACAAAGAGCATTGTTGAATTCATTAGAACTTCAGGTACGATACTTTCTTAGTATTGGTTGTTAAAGTTTTCTATGTCAATTAATGAGCACTAGAGAATTTTATATTATTATAATATAATGAGGAATTGAAGTGCAACAATATACTTAATATGAAATGGTTAGTGGGGACAAGAATTGGGGGGTAGGAAATTAATGATAATAATAATCTATGATATGGTATTGAATGAGAAAATGATTGAACAATATGGATTATAGGATGATATTGGGTTCCCTAAGCATATTTATTTACGGATTAACATTGCAAATTCCTTAATACAGTTTTAATGTTGAAATATAATTGGAAAAAAAAATTAATAATATTTTGTTGAGTTTTCATCATAGAAATTAAGAAAATTAAATGGATTAGATGTTCATTAGTGGAAGTTATAATTAGGAATGATTTTCAACTCTCTTTTCATTCAATTAGTTGCAAACGAAAAAAAAAAATTGAAAGCGAAGTAAAGTGAGAAATAGCAATTAATGTGTGATCACAGTGATGAAATTACCGTATGGCATGGTTGAGGATTTGAGGTTTAGCCATTAAGTTTAAACATTCATATTAAAGCTTGTGTTTGGCATGGATGTATGATTTAAATTTTGGTATATTTGAGGATATGTAATTTAATATTTGTATGTTATAAAATATGAAAACTATACAGATTGTATTATTTGGAGAACTTGGGAACTTAACTCTAGGCTTGAAATTTGAGAATAGGAAACTTGGCATATTAATTAACATCAAGAATTACAAACTTGACTATAAATTGGGGTGTATATTTAGGTCAAGGTTAAACACATAAAAGTGTGAGTGTTGTTAGTTCTGAAACCTTATTGTGAATATATACTTGAATAGATTCCATTGGTTCAGAAGCTCAACGGAAAGGGAAGGCTCAAGTCCAAGAGTAACTATTCGATTGACTAAGGCAAGTGGATTTCTAAACTCTTGTTAAGCGTATGAAATTCGTGTATTTCCTTGTGTGGTGTTGAGAACGATTTGGGGACTTGTTGCTTATTTGTCAGTGTGGTATTCCTTGCTGTAAATTGTGCTGTGTTATGAAAATGGTCATATCCTCTTTGTTTGTGTGAACATGTCATTTGCATCATTTTAAGACATGGTTGTGACAAGTGTTATGTGCATTGAGAAAGAATGAGAATTTAAAGAGGATGTACCATTTCGAGGGACGTATTGCGCGCCGCGATGGATACTATATTTCGAGGGACGTATCGCGCGCCGCGATGGTAACTATTATCGAGGGTCGTGTCGTGCGCCGCGACAGATGCATGGACAGATATGTCCCCCATGGGTCCCGGACTGAGAGACAGCGGGTGTGTATCATTAGGTCAGACATGCATCATTATACTTGACATTGCATTCCATTGCATTGCACATACTTATCATTAGTGAACTTGATATCGTGTTTTGCTGATCTTCTGATTGCCTTTCTGCGGAACTTGTGATTGATCAATATTGAGCTTGTTATTGCGGATATGTAATTTGTTGAAGTATTGTTGTTGAGGATATGTAATTTGTCTAAGTGTTGTTGTTGAGCTACGTGCTATGTAAACTGTGAGCTGTTAGGTTGGGTTGATTTTAATGCAGGTTGTAGTTGTGGAGGTTTGGTTGGGGGTGGTAGGAGTACCCGTATTTTATCCCCTTAGCTTGTGTTTAGACGTTTTACTTGCTGGGTACCGTGTGGTTTGGTACTCAACCCTTGCTACTACAAATTTTTTTGTAGGTTACTAGCCCGGACTTTGTGATATTTCCCTTCTCCTTGTCCGAGGTTTCTTGGAGATTTGTCAGGTAGCTGTTTCCATCGCAACAGACTTTCTTCTCCTTAATTATGATCTTGTTCTATTCTAGAAACAAGTTCATTTGAGACTTGAGTTTTTCTTTTGAATCAATTGTAATACTTTAGAGGCTTGTACACGTGACTACCAGGTTTTGGGGGTTTTATTAAGTTACTTATATTTTATTTCCGCATTTTTTTGTAATGGTTGAGTTTTAGGCTGACTTGTCTTGGTGGGATAAGACGAGTGCCATCACGCCCATTTTTGGGTCGTGACAACTTAATAGCACTTGCCTTTAAGTTTTGTGGCACTTTCTTATTACATAAGATTCTAGATGTAAGTCTCTATTTCATTAACATTGTACTAATATGGTGAGTGACATCTTTATCGATCTCCTCATTTTCTTAAATAATAGACCCAAAAAGTTTGAAACTTTTTTTTAAATGACCTATGGATTAAGCCTTACTTCCACATCAGTCTTATACGTTACATTACTAAACTTTCATTTCAAGTAGGTTTTAATCAACTTAAATTCTTTAGACTCCAAGAATTGTAGGTATTCAACCAGAAAATTAGTGTTAACTCCACCATATATTTGGCAATCAGAACTTCATCTACAAACAACATACAATATGTCACCGCGTATATTTATCATCATGACAAATAAAAGTGGGCTAAGGTTTTTCCCCTAGTACAACCCCATCAAAATTGAGAAATAACTATATAAAACAGTAACAAATAATAGAATTTTAAAACATTATTAATAAGGTTAATTTAATATAAATATATAAATTATATAATTAATATGAATCAAACAATATAAAATAAATAAAGTATTTCATGTTTTATATTATTGTTAATATATGAAAAAAGGACACAAACACAACACTTATTTTGAAACGTCGAAAGTAATAATATTTAGGGTGAAATTGATGGTACAACAAGTTATAGTATAATGTTTCCTCCAACAACTAACCGACCCCATTAATGGTGATGATCTAGAGAGAGAAAGAGGTGGTGGACAGAATGCCACATCTGTCTCTAAGGTAGGGAAAATCTTTTGTTTTAATTTAATGTATATTTTTGGAGTTGACATTTTTTCCATATATATAAATATCAAATATCTAATATTTTCACCTCTCTGATAATGTCTCTCTAGTGTCTAGAGAGTAACGTGCACTTTGTTTTCTATTTCTTTATATAATAAATTGAGTGGAAAACAAAATGTCAGGCAATGATTCTTTCTGTTTTTTTTTTCTTCTTCTTTTGGGGGTTAAATTGGAATAAAAGATAGGTGAATGACAGAATTAATCATTGTAAATGTGTCATATAATATATAGTTGTGGTTCATATTTTCACTTACTACATTATGATGTGTAAATAGGTAAACAAAGGTATAGTAATAGTTTTTTCTTTTATTAAGTGTTTCGATTTTTATTTTAGAATTTCATTAATTTAAATTAATTTAAATTTGTATTAAGAAAATTCATTTTGAATGATAAAGTGATTTCAGCAAAATCGACGATATTATTTTCGAAGTTTCTAAAATGAAACTTTAATCAATGAAGGAACTAAGCTTATCACTCTACTAAAATCTTCATTACAATCAGAGGCTGACCCATCTTGTTCGGTGGGGTGTATGTGTATTGTTAACTTCGAAAAAAATAATGCGTATATATGTGTATCTATTTTAAGAAACGGGCTAAAATAAGAATTTAACTAACAATGCACCAATAAATACAATAAGATTTTTCTTATGTTGTTGATACAAGGTAGAGAAACCATCCACCAGACCAGGGCTCGACTCTAGTTAGAGTGCATTTTATTATTTTTATTTTAAATTTAACTTTGAAATGATATTTAATACACCCAAAGTTTTGAGAATCGTAAGTTCAACTCCGATTATAATTAAGTGTAAAAGTGACTCTCCATAATTCATTGTGTAACTACCTTGTCCATCACTTTTAGAATTTGCACTCCAAATGAAGATTAAAAGTATATTTACCATGTTGATTATACCATTTATAACTTGTTGAGATAGTGTTGGTGGAGGCTCGAGGGTCTCAACATGATTTTACATAAAATTGAAATTCTAAAAGTAATAAATAAATAAAAAGTAAGGAAGATTTTATTAATTTTTTTTGAAAAAATGTTAAATAAAAATGATTATCGAAGAAGTTTATCTTAAACGGAATAAGAACCAGTATCTGAATGTTTTGACCCATACCAATACATAATAAGTCAATTTTTACTTGAATTAATTGAACAATCATTATACTTTATACTTATTGATAAATAAAATACAATCTATCTCACGATATAGCTTGGTGACTATATAATATATATCAAGAAGTTATCAATTATGGTCCTTTATAGGACCACTATTCAATTATCAATCCCATTTGTTATTGAATAATTAGTAGTTAGTACTCCTACTTTTTCCCCCTTAGATATAACATCATTTCTTTATATAATAAAAATAAAAATCTTTTTTGAAAAAATAATTAGGCTTTCCCTAGCCATCAATCATTCATGATTATTGATGTTACAAAATAAGGGTATAATTGAGAAAAAAAAAATCAAAACTTATCTTAATTTGAGTACATTATTAATGATTACAATGCCAAAAAAAAGTTAAATAAAAAGAAAATGAACACACATGAAAACACATGGATAGAGTCATTGCAAAGTGACAATACATAATAAGTCAAGTTTTACATGAATTTATGAGACTTATCAAATATATTTGATATAGAAAATACATTACATTATAATTAATCTTTTTGCAATATTATTATTTTTTTGTTATATAGAGAAATATGATTGATCATACCTCTTTATTGGACCACTATTCAATTTCCCATTTGTTACCTTAATCATGGCATTCCCCATCCAAGTCTTTTTTTTTCCCTACCCATTTTTTTTTAAAAAAATAAAATAACACCATCCACTTGAAATAACTTATACCCCACCCCACCCTAAAAAAATAAAATATGATATAGACAAATCATTAGGGTATCATAATATAAAAATTTTACATATCCCCCACAAAACCAATTTTTTTTTTTTTTAAAAAAAGATTAAATTATTTTAGTAACATGCTTTTTGATCCCTAGGTGATCAACATACCATGTATTGCCACGTGTCCTATAGTGATTCATCAGAAGTTGATAGCTAAAATGAAACCATTGGGTATATATGCACATGAAGCCATATACTTTGTTCCCCCTTAAACTTTTGTTACTATTAACTATACTTATATTATTTTTGCATTTTCTCTCTCAATATTTTTCTCTCTCTCTATAATATTTGCATTGTACTACTACTTCTACTACATATTGAAGAAAATTATTGAAGAAAAAAGAGATTGATTTTTGATGGATTTGAAAGAAACTGAGTTGTGTTTGGGACTACCTGGTGGTGGTGGTGGTGGAGGTGAATTAATTCGCGATAATAATAATAATAATAAGGTTAATGGGAAAAGAGGGTTTTCTGAGACTGTTGATTTGAAGCTCAATTTTCATCAAGCTAATGATGATATTTCTTGTGCTATGGAGAATAATAAGATGAAGAATAATGTTACTACTACTAAAGAAGTTGTTTGTAACAAAGATCCAATCAAGCCACCTGCCAAGTAAGTCTCCCTCTCTCTCTATCTATCTATCTCTTTGATAATCGAGAAATCTCTGATAGTCAATAGTTCAAAATTTGATGAATAATTGACATGCTTTTTACTCTTATCTGCTTAAACAATATCAAGCTTTCGTGTCTTTCATCCTTTGGGTTTCTTTCAGCAATAACAATACCATACTCAGTATAATCTCACATAAGAAAGTTATGCATATATACTCTCAGAAGCACTACCTCATAAAGATAGAGAGCTTGTTTTCGATTTCCATAATTACAAATAATTTTTAGTTGTTTCGATAATATTCAAAACATTGAAGTATATCCAAAAAGACATTTTTGTGTTCCTCTTTAATTTTCACTTTTTATTATTTGGACCTTTCAAAATTGTTATGCTCGTGTCAGATCCTTCCTAAATACATATTTTTTGAAGTATCCAACACACTAAGTTCGAGCTAACATATATTGTCGGTACTAACAATTGCTCAACTATAGATCTTTCACTCTAGTATATTATGATATTATCGTCATAAATCTTGACTTAGTGAGATATTTAATATACTCAAAAGAAATACTATTAAATATATATACTACTATATAAAAGTTTAGTGTTTTTTTCTTCTTCCATATTTTATGGTGTTTATTATCTATATAGAAAATTAAATCCATCTTTCTAAAAGATAAAAGAAAATTGTCTGACCTATATGACCGTATACAGTAGTGTTTATTTTTGTCATGTTACTATGACTAGCTTTTGACTAAAATTAATGTATACTCAATATAATAATTTTTAAATAGATTACATATGGGGTTAAATGACACCTCTTTCGCTAGAAAATTACACTATTTAGCTATGTTAAAATTTTATTATGTGTATATATGTATAGACACGCCACACCATATGTAATTGACTCACGTATGTCTGACACTCTTTAATAAAATTTCTGACTCGTTTTTTTTTTTTTTTTGGTAGGGCACAAGTTGTGGGTTGGCCACCAGTGAGATCATTTAGGAAGAATGTAATGGCTCAAAAGAGCAACACTGAAGAAAGTGAGAAGACTACTGCTGCATTTGTCAAAGTTTGCATGGATGGTGCACCTTACCTACGTAAGGTTGATTTGAAAATGTACAAAAGTTACCAAGAACTTTCTGATGCTTTGGCTAAGATGTTTAGCTCCTTTACTAATGGTAAGTATCGTATATACACTGACAGGATAAAAAAAATATATTTATGCTTTGGCTAAGATGTTTAGCTCCTTTACTAATGGTAAGTATCGTATATACATTGACAGTATAAAAATAAATACTTTATCTTGTATTTAAATTAGTTTTATCGATGGTGGAGGTAGTCACTAATCACATCTATCGAAGGAAAGTCGATTGACACCCTTATATTATGCATGTTGACTTACTCATGAATTTTCTTAGTAGTAAATCTGATTTTACCAATGAGTTTTATGTTAACAAAATAAGATCAATTAACCAGTGATTATCTGAGGAATTAACTCGTTATTTTAGGCGATATGTTGTTAGTGTTGAGAAGTTAAACTCTTTGGAAAATAATCAATCTTTGAAAATTATTAGGTGAAAACAACTTTATTCTACAACTAATAGCATGTGTATAGATATAATTAGATATTAAGATTTTCAAGACTATATTTTTATGATTAGGGATTAAAAGAGAGAAAGAACATGCAGATTATATTCTTTTGTGGATGTCCACTTGCTAGACCTCTATAAGTTTAATTAATTTTATTTTAATGAGAATAAAATCTTGTAAAACATGACAAGAAAAAACAGTTAATATCTTAGAACCATGTTCATAATTAGTGGTTGATACAGCCTAGCTTTTTTCTTTTTATTTACATATTGTAATAAATGTTAGTGTGTGATTATTCTATAAAAAAATATTTTTATTTTAATTAATTAATTTCCACTTGTATTTAAATATAATTAATACAGGAAATTATGGGTCCCAAGGAATGATAGATTTTATGAATGAGAGCAAATTGATGGATCTCCTTAACAGTTCTGAATATGTGCCAACCTATGAAGATAAAGATGGAGATTGGATGCTTGTTGGAGATGTACCTTGGGAGTAAGTTTTTATAATTATCAACATTTTTTTATTTCGATGTTTGATTGATGACTGAAAAAACGTATGTAAGGTTAACAATAATGTTAACGAATTAATGTAATTGTAAGAAAATTAACTTATGTTGGAAAAGGATTTGAAATGGTTTTACGAGTCTGACTTCTTTATTTTTTGAATCTCTTACAGGATGTTTGTTGATTCATGCAAGCGTTTACGCATAATGAAAGGATCAGAAGCTATTGGACTTGGTAATTTTTCCCATTTTAAATACTTCGTTTTTGTTTCGAGTTTTAAATAAGTTAATAATTTTAATTTTATTTTATAATAACAAAGTTGTAACTAATTTTTTTCTTTTAATTTCAGCACCAAGAGCTATGGAGAAATGCAAGAGCAGGATCTAAGGCAATTGATTGGTGTGCAAAATCTCCATAGATAATGCTTGAAGTTGAAGGTTTTGTGAGATTAATATATTGTTGTTTTCATGTGCTTGTATTTTTAATTTTAATTAGTATATAGTTATTAATTAAAGAAGTGATCTTTAATTTGGACAATATTTGTAATGAACATGATGCAATAAACTTAAAACCCTCTATTGTGTCTGGCTTGCTTATTACTTAATTAAATTAATGGTTTGATTAAATAATTATCCCTTCTTTGTGGTGGTTGTTATTATTTGTTTTTTCAATTAACAAGATTCTATGTATCTTGTATTTCTATTTTTTAAATTTGTTTATTGATCCATTTGTATGTTTTATGAATATTTATGTCATTGAATTATTATTTATGACAAAGTCTATGTCCCCTAAGGGAACAAAGCCATGTGCATTGTTGATGGGTTTTTTTTTTTTTCATTCATAGTCCCAATAATATATTTGTTTTTATTTTTGGCCATTTAGTACATTGCCATAATAATCAAATAATTTGTGTCTGTCTGTGAATGAATGAATGGCCCTTTAATGGGCTGGAATTGTATAATTGTTTGCTGTATGGTGTACTACTTTATATATTCATGGGATCACTACATTATTGATCATATCTTATAATAGTATCCTACTAATTATAACCAAACAATTATGAAGTTTATGTTTTCTACTTAAAATTTTTGACCATGAACCAATGATGATTATAGTAGGGTGATAAATATTTCTTTATTCAGGTTCAATTCATGGTACATAATCGTTTTTGTTAGAGAATAGTTTGTCCTTCAATGTGAAATTTTCTGATGTAAAAATTTAGTCAAACATCAATGTATGAATATCAAATATAGGACGAGAAAAAATTGACTATGAAAATTCAATGACAGATTTCAAGCTCTCTCTATACATACACACACTAATAATACCATCATGATTTTTTTTCTACATTATCAATATTACCAATTTAATATGTTAGTCTTTTTATTTCAATTTATACGTTACAATTCAGATTTTGAAAGTAAATTTATACAAACACACATTTATTCAAATTAAAAAAATAAATAAAAAATATTTTTATTCATTACATTTTTTTTAGACTCAAACGATCGAATCCTTATCCTCCTTTCAGTGTTACTATTTCAAGAAATTAAAGCAGGCATAGAAAAGTTAAAGAATTTAATGATTTGTCTCTTCATCTCTCTACATAGTTGACCCTCCTTCTCGTTCTCGTAATAAAAATAATTTTTAACGATAATTAATATATATTATAATAATAAAAAAGATTAAAATATTATTAATAGAATATTATTTTAGTTGTATTGCCTTAGAAATATATATTTAATAAGATTAAATTATTATTAATGAATTATCGCTAAAATATATTTTTGATAAATAAGATGTACCTCTATGTTATATTCATCACATTGTAAAAATGTAATACAATATTTATTCTTGGATCAGACAATGGTAAAGAGCTATGTGCCTGGTGCTATATACAATATTAATTAATTTGACAAATTAAATTTATTAATTAAAGTTATTGTTTTGTTTCAGTTTCAACCTCATAGTTTTGATAAATAAAGTGTCAATTAGGTGATATATTTAAAAGAGAAAAAAATAAAGTGTATTTTGTATGAATAAAACATTATCATATGAGATTATGTCTTAACAAAAATCGTAAAATTTAGAAATAAATAATACATCCTTCTTTTTAGACCTTTAATTTATTAGAAAAAAATAAAATTAGTAAAAAATATTTTAGTGAAATAAACTCCTGATGAATATTTTAAAATAAGCTTTCCATTTTAAGAAATTTACAGAGAAAAAACCAGTGGCATTTTACTGTAAATTCCTTACCAAAAGTAGTGATAGTCAAAGGAAATTGAAGAATCTGCTACCAATTAATTACTCTAACACCAGCAATTTAGAAGTGTTCAAAGAAATTTATTGCACTGTCTCCTCTTCTCGATATTTATATTGAGATTCGATTATTTTAAACTTACGTATTAAATATTTATTTTGAATATGATATTTCTTGTAAAAACGAATCATTTTAAAGACTCGATCCCATCGTACGTCAGGGGCGGAACCATCTAGTAATCAGGGGTTCATCCATCCCTTATTCGATGAAAAATTTTATTAGTTATGCATATACTATAAATGTTGAATTCTCTTCATCTAATTCGTGTGTTGACTTCTTTATACCTTGAACTTCCTTGATAAAAATCTTGACTCCGCCTTTATTGGAGACCTTATGGAAATATTATAAATATATATTTTTTTCTTGGATCATACAATGGGGAGAGTTATTGTGTTTGGTGCTAAATAAAAATAAAATAAAATTTGGAGACAAGTTGAGAAAATTATGGGAGAGAAGCAACCTTGGATCTCTTACACATGCACATCCTTGTTATCAGGAGAAAGTGGACAATTATTTTTATTTTATTTCATAACTATATCAAATATCATTTTTTAGATAACAAAAATAGAAAATATTTTTCTTTCCTAGAATAAAAAGGACCTAGAAGATTACCTTTTACTTTTTGTTAAAGAAGGAATGGGTCAAAACCAATTTTTGCCCCCTCATTTGTTGTATATAAAGTACCAACAATTTATGTTCAATTTCTCTTTATCTTGTATTAATTTTGTCCAAGCAAAGGGAGCCAAAAAGTAGGTAGAATTTTTGCTAGAGGCATTCAACATTATACACACATATTTTTTTCCGACTTTATAAGGGTAATTTTTTTATTATTAGGTTCAGTTGGTTTGGAGGGCGATCATCTACACAGATGAGCCAGAATGGATCTCTCTTCAATGCGTCTGACTCGAGCATGTCTCATAGGATCTACCTAATGCGGTTTACATTCTCTATGTGGTTTGTTTTCATGCTATTACACGATGAGGATTTATCCAATGCGCACAAAGTATTCAACACAGAGTGTCCAGTCGAAGAACAAAAGCGATGATAGAAGTTATAGCGATTGCGAATCACTTAGGGTTCCAAAAAAAAAAACTACTAAAATTTATGAATTCAATTAATATATACAAATACAAAAAATACATCATAAATCATATAAGATATCTTAATCAGGAGTATGAATTTGTTTGTCTTGATAATGTATGTGGTGGATAATGACAATTATCACTACCTTTACAGAAGAATAATATACATACCTTAAAAATCAAGGGACTGAAAGTGCAATTTATCTTTTATGTTTTTGCTTCAATTTTCAAGCCCAAGTTAAATTGTTTGGGCTGGATCCATCATTCTTTAGAAAGATAGACTAGGCCTTTGGTGGTGAGCTTAATCAAGGGAATTGAAATTTTATATTTATATTCGCTTCAAATAACTTTTTTCACATATAGCTAGAGTTTAAGTAAAAATTGATTGAAGTTCAATCGTTCATTTCTTAACTTTATGTAGAGACAATCATGTGTCATTCATGGAACTCGAGACAGTGTCACGACCCAAAAATGGTGTGATGGCACTCATCTTATCCCACCAAGACAAGTCAGCCTAAACCCAATATCTAACAAAGTGCGGAAGTAAATGGCAATCCAACAACAATTTCTATTATGAAACCAAGTCATATTAATTCAATCCCCAAAACCAGGTTGTCACGTGCACAAGCCTCTAATGTAAATATTAGAATTGAAATAAAATAGAAGTCTAAAATGAAGTTGTCTTTCAAGTAAAAACAAAGTCATAAACTGGAGTAGGAAAGTTCGCTGAGATGACAAGCAGCTACCTCACAACCCTCCACAAGATGCCTCGGAAACGAAAAGAATGACAGGTATCACGAAGATCCGGGCTCGTAACCTACAAAAATTTGTAGAAGCAAGGGGTGAGTACCAAACCACGCGGTACCCAACAAGCAAACCTCTAAACACAAGTTAAGTGAACAAAATACGGGTACTCCTTACACCCTATCTAAACCTCCACGCTACAGTCTAACAGTTTACAGTTTACCAAACACACAACTCAATAACCACACTCTATCAGTTTACACATTCTCAATAACAACTCAATATTCAACAGTCACAAGCTTCACAGAGAAACACTCACAAGATCAGCAAAACACGTGTTCAAGTTCATCAATAATAAAATGTGCAATGCCATGCCTGTCTTCCCTAATGATACACACCCGCTGTCTCTCAGTCTGGGACCCATGGAGGACATATCTGTCCATGCATCTGTCGCGGCGCACGACACGACCCTCGATAACAGTAACCTTCGCGGCGCGCGATACGTCCCTCGAAATATAATATCCATCGCGGCGCGCGATACGACCCTCGAAATGGTACATCCTCTTACCACAACCATGTCTCAGATACAATGCAAATGACATGCTCGAATGAAAATGAGGAGATAACCATTTTGATAACAAAGCACAATTCACAACAAGGAATACAACACCAACAAATTAGCAACAAGTCTCCAAGTCATTCTCAACACCACACAAGGAAATACACGAATTTCATACGCTTAACAAGGGTTTAGAAATCCACTTGCCTCAAATAGTCGAACAATCACTTCGAAACTTGAATCTTCCCCTTTCTTTGAAGTTCCTATTCAAAGCAATCTATTCAAATAAATGTCCATAATAAAATTTCAAGACGAAAAATATCCACATTACTTTGTGTCTAGTCTAGACTCTAAACTCACTCAAATATATAATCAAGTTCCTAATCTCGATGTCAATTAATATGTCAACTCCTTTAATTTTCTCCAAATTTCAAGCCTAGGGTTTAGTCTTAATTCCTCCAAATAACATAAGTTTTATTGTATTCGTATAATACATACACCTCATGATTAACTACATATCTCAATATATCAAAACTTGAATTATAACATGATAACTATAAGAAAATCAAGAAACTCAACTAAACCCATAACTCAATTTAATTTACATAATTATTTTAGCAATTATTTCGTCAAATTATTTGAAAACAATAAACAAGATACTTACTTTCTTTATCGGTTAATTAGCAGATATGCACTTTGTACTTTCAATATCATCCTGACACCATTATTACTTAATTATTATTGGCCAATGATGATATCAAACTATTTCCTCCCCCAAAGAACGATCCAACAACATTAAATGCACTTTAATTTTAATTATTAAATTTAACTAAATTCTATTACTCTACATTCTATATTTATATGTATAATACCAAGATGAAACGTGAGATCAACCTTACCTGAAGCCAAATCGTGCTCGTGTTGATAGGGCTACATGATATCGCCTCTTTTTTTTTTCTCCCTTTCGTCAGTTTTTGATAATTTTTTTTTATAAAAAAAATCAACTGTTTATTAGAACCCACAAAATCCACTAACTTATATTTAATACATGTACCTAATGGTATAAGGTCTTAAATAATTGATCACTTTAGCCCACTAACTATCGATTAATTGATTCAAGTTACACTAATATTTAAATTTTCCAAAAATGACCTTCCTGGTCATTACAGACAGTTTGTTTGAAATTTGATTTTGTCAATCCTAACTCCAGACACACCAAAAAAATTTGAGGTGATTATATATGGTAAATAAAAATGTGAACATACATAGAATAATTGAATTCTATATTTTTTTACATATTGTGAGTTCTACATTTTTCTTCCTTTTAAGTGCTGCCTTTGTTTTAATTTTGCTACTTTCGCTTTAATAATAAACTAATTAAAATTATTTTCTTAAACAGAAAATGAGTCATCTCTCCGAAACATGTGATTTTTTTTTATTTCTGATGGAATTAGTTGACGGAGTATCATAATGCTAACATATTTCACCGTGCAATAAAGACACAAAAATACTATAATAAATATAGTGAAATTAGTGCAATTCTTTTATCGTATTTGTGAAATTATACTGAACATTTTATTTTTGTTATCGTTGTAAATCGTAAATGACTTTAAGCACACATTTTACATATCTAAGTTGGTAATAGTGTTCCTTGTAATTTAAAACAAAACGCATCTAACTAATTTACTTATATTGGTTTTGTTTAGAGTAATATTTGTTTTTTCATTTTGTTTGAATACCAAAATTTGAACATATATGATCTTTAATGAATTGTCATAGACAACCAATCCAAACTACAATAAATATGAACATACACATAGAATAATAGAATTCTTCAATATATATATCAAAATATTTTTGAATTTTGTGATCTTAAATATGTTATGTGAAAGTTAAATTTAAAAATAGATAAAAATAAAAAAAACATTCTTTAACGTTGCGAAACGAACTTAAAAAATAAATAAAATGAAAATCACAATGCAAAATTTCTTTTATTAAAAAGTACTTATGATAATTCTACTATTGCTAAAGAAAAAATATCAAATCAAAAGCCCTCTCTTATTGATATTCGAACATTATGGTGAACAATTTTATATCAAAGAATCAATCCCTAGCAAAAGATGGACACCAATCATGATCATACATGTGGACAAAGCCCTCTCTTATTGATATTCGAACCAACTTATGAGTATTTTTTATATGCATAAAATAAGTTAATGATTATGAGTGTTCAAATAACTACCCTTGGGTCGATCTATGTAGTTATGCCGTTGATTATAGTACATGATAACTTGTTGGATTCTATATAGATTGTTTATCTATACCCTATTAAGTGAACTTTTTAACATGAATATAATAGTCTGGCCAAGGTTTATCAAACTCGTAATTAATGATGTAGATTCGTCCCTGGCTCTAACCGTCAATATCTAAAAAAAAAAAAGATGCAACCTAACACATCTTTAGAAAAAATGAAGAAAAAAAACATAATTCTTAATAAGAAACTGATAACTAGAGTGCAAAACAAGTAATTCAAAAACATCTAATCGTTTTTATAAATAAAACACACACAAATTAGAGGTGTTTAACAACATGCAACAAGAAGTTTTCTCCCTGTAAAATTTGAATGTCTAAGCAAAGGAGAAACTGCATAGTTAATATACTAATTCAATTCTGGGTGTGATCGAGAATATTTCAAAATCATCACAAATTCTTCAGCAGAAGCTCCAACTGTTACCGATCTTTTTGTAGAGTGAGGTGCTACGCGTAACCACAATTTTTCTAGATGTTTGAGAGGCAATTCTGGACGAATCAACATTCCTAACATGCGAAGCTCCACCTACATTTCAAATTATTAGGATTAGAAATTTAGAATAATCAGGTGTCATGTAAAAGGTATCAGAGCAAGTATTGAATGACGACATAAGTATATATTTACCTCGTCTTCGCTTTGAAGACTCAATTTTTGTGCAAGGTACTTCTTTAGGTAGGAAGACGGCTTGTTCACATCCCTATTTAACCAGAAAAGAAGTATAACATATTAATTAAAATTAAGAGGTATTTTGGAAAGTAGAACGATGTATATAGTAATAAAAGAAAGTACAAAATTGCAATTACATAAAAAAGGGAAGAGGGGGGGG
>NC_028645.1:80595269-80618870 GCF_001406875.1 Solanum pennellii
GGGGGGGGGGGGGGGGGGGACACTTCCAATGAGCTCTCGCTATACAAAGTCCAGGAAAGAGTCAAACCATTAAGGTTCATTATACAAAGTTTTATTCTGCATTTCTGTAAAAAACTATTTTTTCACAGTTCAAACTTATGATATCCTAGTCACATTGCAACGACTTTACTAGTTATGTCATTGCTAGCTTTTCTTTCTTTTGAGATACAGTTCATACAAAAAGAAAAAAAAAATATAAATTACCTCTACCAAATTGATTCATGTATGCCACAATGGCTACTATAGTTTAATAAAAAATGAATGAGCAACATTTCATATATATCTAGAACTTCAAGAATATATATAGGCACGACATGATATTTTTTATAGATATATGTTCAAATATAATTAAAGACTTACTTTATCTTTATGTAGCGGGTAGAAATCTGTGGTAACGGTGAAGGACCTTCCCTAAAACAATCATATCTAGTCAAACACTGTTACATAAATCAAAATAATATAGAGAAAATAATACATAAAATTAAAAATCATAGAATTAAACTTACTGCTTATCACATGCTATCAAAGTGAACCAAATATGATGATCTTCATTTACTGCTCTTGCCTTGGATAAATCATTCATCCTATTAAATGGTTCAATACTTATATCTTTGTTGGAGATGCTATCACTCTTTGATGAATCATCAGCATAAACACTACTCTCTACCTTCAACAAGTCATTACAAGAGTTAGTACACTTTTCATTCACTAAGGATATTCAAAGTATTTAGAATGATACGCGAACAAGCCAAAAAATTTCAATATTTAGTATATAACATAAGCAAAAAGATTAATCCATTAAGCTAAAAGTAGTGTACTTCTGGAGAATAGGACAACACTAAAATTGAAAAATATATACAACTTATCACATGACTACTTAAAACATAAAGTGGATTCAATTAATGAAGTACCTCTTGTTTAAGTTGAGTAGCTTTAACCGAAAGAAGATGAACACTTGAACTTCTTGGTTGATCTCCCTTTATCTAATAATATCAATTAGAATTGCATTTAAGTTTTTCTCAAAAAAAAATAGTTAAAATAAATCTATAAAACAACTACTAATATCGCCCCCTCAATCCCAAATGAGTTAGGATTGTGACTAAAACATAAAGTAGATTTGAATTTTACCTGTTGGTTATGTTGAGTTAAGCTTCCTGGATGTGTATTTCCCTTGTTAAGATCAACCACATCGTTAAATATAGATGGATCTTGAAAAGGATCAACATTAGCATCATGTTGAGAACATACTCTTCTTCCTCTACCTCTACCTCTTTCCCTTCCCGTACTATTATTCGAGATGTTTTGTTGATTCAGAAGTTGATCATCATGTAGAAGTGGTGTAGCATTTTTAGTGGAAGAGATTGGTTTTTCTTTTCTCCTTAAACTTGTACCAACAACAAGAGGAGCAGGAGGAGGAGGCGATGGTAGAATATCCATGAGCATGACAGGAATTTCATTAAGATCACTCTCCTCAGGAGCTAACTTTTTGAGTTCGCCTTTTTTGGACTTTTCGATTAGTCCACACTTAATTAGTTCTCTTCTTTTATTTGAAACCATATCTCTGATCCCTTGTACTTGGTGATCAGGCCTGAAAATTAAGCATTATATAATATTATATTAATACTTATATTTCACGCGCACACACTCACACACATATATGTACTAGGAACGAAATTATAGTTCTGCCTACTTGTTCGACATAACCTAGAGTCAAAATCATGTACTTGTATTCAAAAAGTTAATCATAATATGTACTCTCTTAGTCTTAAATTATGTGAAAGAGTATGAAGTACGAGGAATAAAACATTTCATTTTGACTAAGAATTTGAATATGCAATCTTCAATTTTTTAAATAAAAATGTATACACGAAAATTACTCCATATCAACATAGCTAATGAATCAAAATATTTTCTTAAAAAATTGTTTGACTCCTTAAGTAACACTTAAACATATAATAGGATAGAGAGTGTAAATGATGCATTCATATAACATGACACTATGTCTTGATCCCTTGCACTTGATGATCAAGCCTAAAAATTAAGCATTATATATAAGAAACAGAATTCTAGTGCTGCCTACTTGTTTGACATAACCTAGAGTCAAAATTTTATTTTTGTATTTGAAAATTTTAACTTGTAATATGTACTTTATTTTTCTCAAATTATGTGACAGAATACGAAGTATGAGGATCAAAAGTTTTTCTTTGACTAAGAATTTGGGTATAAATTCTTCAATTTCTTAAATATTAAATGTATACACAAAAAGTACTCTAAATCACTAATAAATCAAAATACTTTTTTTTTTCAAAAAAACAAATTGACTCCTCAAATAGTAACACTTTAGCATATAATAGGATGGAGATGAACCATATGGAAAAAAAAAACCAAAATCAATAGTGGTGTCTAGGACAATGGCCTAAATTTGTTTTATCAAATACGTTATTATTTTTCATCAGCACAAACATAAAGAAAACTATTATCACCATATAGACATAAAGAAGAATAATCTAGGGTTGCATCAGAAGTGAATTTTTGTTTTACAATTTAAGCCTATAGTCAAAATATGACCGTCAAAATACTTGATTTTACTATTGATTCGGGTACAAATACTCAAACATATTTGGAAATAATTATTGTAAGTCAACATAAATAACTATTCAAAAAATTGTGAAAACTATACTCCAAGAAAAAAAATTGTTTAGCTATCTAAATAATAACACTTTCACATAAAATAGAACGAAGGGACTATATGACTCTCTCGATTCCACATTATGTGAAAGTTAGATATTATGAGTAATTTTTTTTATATATAAATCACAATAATTAATAATTTAATATATTTAAAAGTTATATAAAAGATCGAAATTGGAGACTATACCTAATTTTCTGCAAGGGTGCAGCACCTAAATCTGTATGGCATTGTGGACAAACTTTCAATTTCTCTTCTTTTACCTTTTCCATTATGCAATTCTTGCAAACTGTAATACAAAATTATAAAAAAGAAAAAAGAATAAATATTGAACCATATTGCAAAGCTCAACTCTTTTAATAATAAAATCTCACATAATATATAAAAATAAAGTAGTGTTAATGACTAGGGTCAAATGCAACAAACTGATCATACAAGAAAATTAATAAATAACTAAGCTGTTTAATTAAGAAACATGATAAATTCAACTCAATTCACAAGGACAGATGATTTATTAAAATCAGTAAATTAAAAAAAACAAAACAAAATTTATATTATTTATAAATAAATAAATGGAAAGAACTAAAAAATTTAAAAATTTAAGATCATGAAATCATATGTTCAGATGATTTATTAAACATCAATCAAATATAAAAAATGACCCCCCACCCCCCCTCCCCTCCAAAAAAATGCACCTAAGTAAAAAAAATTTTAAAAAATATTGGAATGAACGAAAAAATAATCAAAAATTCAAGATTGTGGAATGATAAAAATAAATTATTTATTAAAATCACCGACTTTGTTTTTAAAGGAAACCCAGAAAATTACAACAACCACCTAAATCAATAGTCACACAGTAGGTTTGATGATATCGATCGCAGATGATAAAGATTGAAAGATTGTTTCGATAACTTCGCCTAACAGTAGGTTTGATGATATCGAGCGCAAATGACAAAGATTGAAAGATTGTTTTGATAAATCTGCCTAATGAGCAATAAAAACATTAAAAAAATGTAACAAAGAAAGTTTAAACTTCAAAATCATGAAATCACAAGAACACATAATAAATCAACATTACTCTAATTAAAAAAAAAACCCACAAAAAGATTAGATTAATTAAAAAAGATTAGAATTTTCTTACATCTATGACAACATTCTTCAACAATTGAGACATCTTTGCATAGCTTTTTGCAAATTCCACATGTCAAAACACTCTTCATCCGAGCTTGCCGTTTACTGAGATCATCCATCTTCCTTCATGCACTGTAAAAAAAAAATAAAAAAAAAATTAAGTCAAATATTATTTTTCCTTAATTATAAACATATAAATTCCATTATTTTCATGTAAACCATATACTAGAAAAATCTTACAAAGAGAAAAAATAACACAAAAAATTACCTTTGTTTTCTTGATTCAGTGTATATATAAAGGAACAAAGAAAAAAAGAAATGAAAATTTAATGATAATTGATTATTTTTTTGGATTATTATTTGAATAATTAATATGTGTGAAGAGGTCTCTTTTGACTTGCAAAAAGTAATAATAATATATGGACAAAATTGGTTTAATATAAATGATAATAATATTGAAACTCAACTATTTATAATTCCATAGTTTTTAATATCATGAATGATATAAGAAAATTTTACCCTATTTTTTTTGTTGGGCTGTGTTAAGATCAACTTGTCTACGATTTAATTTTTTTTATTGAATATATGCTAATTTTTCTCAACACATATATTGAATAATCCTAAATCGAGACAGATCTATAATTTAAAGTTTATAGATTTTTGTAGTGATCTTAAAATTGTGATAAGCGAGTCATAAGTGGTTATTTTTTAAATTACTTTAATAACAAGTGAAATAAAAATATAAATATTTTTTTTTACATATGTCAACCAATCACAATTTCCCATTTGGATACTATATTTTTGTCTTGTCCATCATAATTGGCTTAAATAATGAAAATTAAAAAATATACCAAAAGTAAATATACAACTTAAATTACACCATTGAATGAATATATATAATTGTTCGTTCTTATTCTCACATTTTGATGATAATTGTCTATCAAGTGAAAATTGTTGGTTCTTATTGTCACATTCATTATCAGTTGAAAAGATTTTGTAATGATTCACATCAATTTTAAACGTATCATAATGAAATTTAGTGAATTGATTCTTTAATTAGAGAATTTCATACAAGCGTATTTATAGTGAAAGTGAGTTTGATTGAAAATTTTAAAAGTATGTGTACAATCATACATGATTGAATTCGTTGTAATAGTGACAAGTGTAGATCATCCAAATAGTTCTAATTTAGAAAAAAAATGGAATTATTGGATTGTTTTTTTTTTTAATTGGGGAATTTGATTATTACAAAGTTGAATTTATTGTACCAAATGCTGATGAAGTAGTACCAAATAAATATATGCTTAATGTATACGATATATATATTTTCTAAGAGATAATTTTTTAAAAAAGAGGGTTTGGATGGACCGGGTCTAGAATAATGATAATGTGATGTCTAATGTTTTTTCGAAAAATGATCTAGATACACATTTTATTTATTATAATTCTAAAATTTCTTGCCATTTTAAAAAATTTCAAAACCCCTCTCGTAAACATACTTCCCCTCTCTGATACACCTCTCACCTATGTATTCGAATGTCTATTGATGTATCTGAAAGTCCAGTGATGTATCTGGATGTCCTGTCCCCTCTCTGATACATCCCTCATTTATGTATGTAAAAGTCCAGTGGTGTATCCACAACTCATAATTTTTGTAATTTAAAAAAAGAGTAGGAAAATAATGTAATTATCTCATAATTAACAACATGTGATTATGCAAATTATACACATATTTTTTTTACCTCTTTTATATGGTTATATTATAACTTCATTTAAGACGGGGATTTAGGCATAGAACATGTGCTTTAATATTCTAAAGGTACAATTTATAAAATATCCTTTAAAATACTTCATTAGAATAGTTTAAACAATTAACAATTATAAGCTTGTAATATAACAATTAAATGCTAGTTCTGAGACAAACAATAGTTCTCGTTAGCTTAGGTGGAATGTCTATAACAATTACGACTTGAATCACTAGTTGTCAGGAATCCTCACTTGACCAGAAGAATTCCTAGTTCAATGTCACTAGCGAGTAGCGTTGTTACAAGGTATTAAAATTACTCTGGTGTCAGCCTTGTTGATGTGGGCTAGAGTTTAACTAAGTTTAAGAAAATTTTGGTAAGCTAAGGAAAACCTTAGTGCTGAGTCTAGAACAATCTCATGTGGTGGGGCGAACCACAGCGAGAAGGCTGAGTCCAAAAATGGGGTATATGTGACACCCAATCTAAAGATAAAAAGTCTCACATCGTAAAAACACATGAGAGTTGTTGGATATATAAGTATGTATACCTTATCAACTGGTGACACATTTTACACTCGTACACGTCTAGGACAAAAGGGGACAAATCACTAGCGGGCTATGTCATTACATTTTTACGGGCTAACACATGAAAAACTAAGGAAATTGCTTAGTTCCAATAAAATAGCTTCAAAATGCCCAAAATATATTAAAAAAGTGGTGAGGCTTCACGTATTTCTCCCCCAAATCCCTATGAAAAGTTTCATAAAGGATTTGTAAAATAATTATCCAGAAGCCAGTTCACCAAAATATTCATGGGTTAACACATACAATAATTTGAGCAAATTGCCTAATTACTGTAAAGTGACTCCTAAATGGACAAAATATGTGAAAAAAGAGTGAGACTTCACGTACTAATCTCCCAAATCCCTGCGGAGGGTTCCATAAAAGTTTTATAAAAAACCATCTAGAAGTCATTTCACCAAAATATTCATGAGTTAACACACACGAAAAATTAAAAAAGTCTCATAATTTTTGTAAAAATGCTCCTAAAGGCCCAGATTATGTGTGGAAAATAGAAGGGCTTCACTTACTTACTCCCCCCAACTCCCTATGGAGGGTTCTGTAAAAGTTTTGTAAAAGGAAAGTTCATAAGCTATGTCACGAATTATTGATAGACTAACATACACAAAAAATTGAGAAAATGCATAATTCATCTAAAATGTCTCTTAAATGTCCAATGTATGTGCAAAAGGGGTGACATTTTGACGTACATTTCTCCCTACTCCCTATAGAGGTTTCCATAAGGTTAAATGTTCAATGCATAATTCATGTTGAGTGATCCCTAAATGCTAACAAAACGACGTGGATTACGGTGAGGCTATAAGGACTATTCCTAAGGTCCATATAGATTATTTTATAAAGATTTTGAAAAAAAAAAATTTCTACTGAGATAGGCAACCAAAGGGAGAACTAGATGTATCTTGCTAGTTTGCGGATAGTTTGCGGGTGGGATTGACTGGATAGACCACTATTGCAGAAAGAGGTAGATCCACACACACTAGAATAACATGTGTACAACATTTGTATATTAAGCATAATGTTTGCAAAAACCACAAAAGGAGAAATAATATTCCTATTCTCCTTTACTTTCTTTTGTTTGAGTAAAAAGATATCTCAAATGAACAATCATGTACAAATGAACCATCCAGAATGTTTCAATTTCTACTAGCTACAAGTAAAGAGATCAATTTATCAACATTTTGTATACTAAATTTAGATTTAATTATATATTAAAAAAAAACACAAACATACAATTCTTGATAAACAACTCATAGCTAAGGTGCAAAATAAGTAAATCAAAAGCTTCTAATCGAGTTTACAAAAAACATACAAATGAAAGGTAATTAACAACATGCAACAAGAAGTTTTCTCCTTGCAATTTTGAATATTTAAGAAAAAAGGAGAAACTTAAATATTGTACATTTTTAATACACAAATTCAATTATGGGTGTGAATGACAATAGTTCAAAACCATGACGAATTCTTGGGCAGAAGCTCCAACTTTTGCTAAATGTTTTCCAGAGTTAGGTGCTACACGTAACCACAATTCTGCTAGATTTTTGAGAGGAAAAGTAGGTTGAATTTGCATTCCTAACATGTGAATCTCCACCTACGAGATAAATTATTACTATTTAAATAAATAATCACGTGTCAAGCAAAAGGTAGATGATAAGTAGTTAATTACCTCGTCTTCACTCTGGAGACTCAATTTGTGTGCAAGGTACTTCTTTATGTAGGAAGACGGCTTGTTCACATCTCTAATTAACCAGAAAAGAGTATAACATATTCATTGAAGTTAACATGTATTTTTGAAAGTAAAAAGATGTATACAGTATGAACGAAAATACAAAATTAAGGGGGGTGGGGGTTACACTTCCATTAAGTTCTCACTATACGAGGTCCAGCTAGACCATTAGGGTTCATTATATGCAATTTTATTCGGCATTTCTATAAGGAGTTATTTCTATAGCTCGAAATTGTCATATCCTAATCAAATTGCAACAACTTTACCAATAACGTTAAGGCATCCCTTCCTTTGAGAGAGAATCCAAAAAAAAAAAAAAAATGCTTGTACCAAACTGATTTATGCATTCCAAATGGCTATTACAGTTTTAGTAAAAAAATGAATGAGCAACATTTCTTTTATAGTTGTAAGATATGTTCAGTGTTATTCTCCATCTAGTTTTTCAAGAATAGCTATAGACAGGATATAATATTTTTGTAGATATTTAAATGTAATTAAAGACTTACTTGATCTTTATGTAGCGGGAAGAAATTTGTGGCAAGGGTAGAGGACATGTCCTGGTACAACCATATTTAGTCAAATAAATCAAAATATCGAGAAGAAAAATACATAAAATTGAAAGTCATAGAATTAAACTCACTGTTTATCACATGCAACCAAAGTGAACCAAATGGGATGTACTCTTTCATTAACTACTCTTGTAATTCCACTGATTGTACCTCCTTCTGTCTCAATAGCAACTTGAACTTGTGCCACGTTAAGATTTGTTCCACCACCACCATCACCATTACCACCACCACCACCGCTAACAGGAGGAGGAGGGAGAGGAGAATTATTTGTTTCTTTTTTCTTTCTACCACGTCTCCCCTTTTTCCCTTTTCCTTTATCATTATTATTATTATTGCTACTTGTTGGTGCTTCTGTAGCTTGAACAACATCTAGTTTTTTAACAACATTTTGTTGTCTAACTTTCTGTTCCTTAACTTTTGGGGAAGGCACATACTCATCGTCTTCTTCTTCATCATCATCATTGTCGTCCTCATTTTCATAATCTTCAAGATTGATTATTGGAGTATTACTGATGAACTTTGGAACTGGCTCTTCACTTTTTGTTACCAAGTTGTTCAATGGTTCCCACAAATCATTCATTTCATCCAATGGTTTAATACTTTTGTTTTTCTTTGAGGACTCAGTTGCATAAGCAATACTCTCAACCTTCAACAAATGATCACATTTTCATTCACTAAGAAAATTCAAAGTATTTAGAAAAAAATTAAATAAATAAGTCAAAGAATTAAACATATAGTATATACATAGTGTAATATTTTGTTAGGAGTTGTCAATTGACTCCGTTTAGATGAGGATAGATCTGCCTCATCGATCTTGGTCCAGCGGTCAACAAAATGTTTAGAACTTATATATACCTATGTTGAGAATGAGTATGATCCACATATGTACATAATTTGAATAAAAAGTATTGTATCATTTGAACACATAGAATCCAACCTAGATTTGGCTCGAATTCCAACCAAGTCAATTACTTTCACCTTGAACTTTAACTATTGGTTCAAACTCTTTATTGATTAGACAAGAAGTAATTAATTACCTAATACTAACATATGATCGACCTATGATATTTAGACTGTTTAAAAAATGTCAATGAATGTGTGTCAGATTCTTCAAATTTTAGAACAATCACACTCAAGTGCAATGTTATAAAAAGTAACAACTTAGCATATGACTAATTCATACCTGTTGAGTATCTTTGCTCGAAAGAAGAGGAATGATTAAACTTGTATCAACATCATTAACATTATTTTGTGGACTTTCTCTTCTTCTTCCTCTTCCTCTTCCTCTTCCCCTTCCCCTTCCCCTCCCCCTTCCAGTATTACTACTCGTAACGTTGTTCTGATTTGAAACTTGATCATCCACAAGCTGTGTACTATTTCCTATGGAAGAAATCAATTTCTCCTTTCTCCTTGAGCTTGTAGCAGGAGCAGGAGGAGGCGATGGATCAATGAACATTTCCACACTATAATTAAGATCAATATCTTCACGAGCTAATTTTTTGGGTTCGTCTTTTTTAAATTTTTCTATCAATCCAAGCTCAATTAATTCTCTTCTTTTACTAGAGAATATGTCTCTTATCACTTGCAGTTGGTGATCAGGCCTGTAAAATTAAGGATTATAAGGTTATATCAATACTTGTATTTCACACCCACACACCCACAATTTGGATAAGAATTTGGGTATAAAGAAGTAAATAATTCTCTCCGTTCCACTTTTATGTAATACGATTTTCATGTTTTTTCAATAAAACTTACTTATTTGAAGCTATGAGAAAAAAGATATACATTACTATAATTAATAATTCAAAATATTTAAAGCTGTGAATATATATACCTGAGTTTATGCAAAGGGGCAACGCCTAAATCCATGTTGCATTCTGGACAAGTATTCCATTTCTCTTCTGATATCTTATTTGTAATACATTTTTTGCAAACTATTAAAAAAATATTTAAGATAAATTAATCAAAATTCATAGAAAACCTCATAAAAATTAAAAAAAAAAATTGACATGTAATGAATTAATAATAAAGAGTGACAAGAAACAAAAAAAATGTTGAACTATATTGCAACAAATTGATCATACAAGAAATTTAAAAAATAAATTGTATAAATCAAGAAACATGATATGTGCTAAGTTAATGTATAAAAGACCTAGATCACATAAATCTTGAAAATGACACAAATACTATTGGAAATCCTTGGAAAGAACGATTATAAAAAATATTTTAAAAAAATCAAGATCATTTATTTACAAGAATAAATGATTTATCAAATCTCTAATATAAATAAAGAAATATCCAAAAGACATAAATTCAAATTTTAAATTAAAACAAAAACAATGAAAATAAATATTAAAAGTATTTAAAAATTTCAAGATCATGAAATGAAAATACAGATAATTTATCAATATTACTCAGATAGAAAATGAACCCCCAAAAACTACATTTCAATCAAATTTTTTCTTAAAAAAAACATTGAAAAGAACGAAAAAAAGAAGTAAAAATAAAAAAAGTTAAGATCCTCAAATGACAAGAACCCATAATATATATAAATCACATAACTTTTTTTAAAAAAACAAAAAACCACAACTACATACGCGATAGTCTCACAAAGTAGTGTTTAATGATATGCAAAGATAGAAAAATTATTTTGATAACTCCGTTAATATGAGAATAAAAGATATCAAAAAGGGTGTAACTAAGAAAATAAAAGATTCAAGATTATAAAATAAGAACTACAAATAATTCATGAACATCACTCAAATAATATTGAATCCTAAAAAAAATTACTTTAAATTTATCTTTTTAATAAAAACACATTGGATAGAACGAAAAAAAATAATTCAAGATCTTGAAATGACGAGAACAAATAATTTATCAAAATCATTAAAATTAAAAGTATAAATTAAAAATCCAAAAAATTACAACATCAACAATACCAAACACCATTACTCTAACAAAGTAGGATTTAACAAGATTTGTCGATAACTCGCTTTAATAAGAATAATAAAAAACAACAAAATTAACATCACAAAGAAAATCTGAATATCAAGATCATGAAATCATAAATAACGACAACAACAACACACACCATTACTCTCACAAAGTATGGTGTAAGTCTACCGACCGCGGAGATAAAGGAAATTATCTCGATAACTCTGCTTCAATAAAAACAATAAAAATAACATAACAAAGAAAATGAACCCAAATAATGAAAATTAAAATTTTCTTACATCTATGACAACATTCTTCAATAATCGTGACATCTTTGCATAATTTTTTACAAATTCCACATGTCAGAACACTCTTCAAACTAGCTAGACGTTTATGAAAATCATCCATCTTCCTTCAAACACTGCAAAAGAAAATTTTAATGAAAAGGAAACTAAAATCAAATATATTTTTTCCTTAATTATAAACATATACATTCCAATTTTTGCATATAAACCTTATATCAAAAAAAAAAAAAATCATACAAAGAGTAAAAAAATCAAAAAAATAATCTAAGTACCTTATTTTCTTGATATAGAAAAGAAAAACAAAGAAAGAAAGAAGGATATATAAAGGAAAAAAGGGCAAGCGGCAGGTTTTGCCTTTTTGGGAAGAAGTAACAAAATTTTTAAGAAGTTTGAGTTTTTTGGATTGTTAATATATAGGTGTGAAAAGGTTTTTTCTGAATTACAAAAAATAATGACAAGGATAAAATTGGTTTTATGTTAATAATAATAATTATTAATAATAATAATAATAATTAAAAAAAAAAAGCTCAACTATTTCTTCCATGGTTTTTAATACCATGAATGATACAACAAAACTTCACCCTTTCAAAGTTTTAGTGAAGAACCATATACTATGTGCTTTTCTTGTTTGTTTTATCCTATTCTTTTTGTTGGATTATGCCTAGGCCAATTTACTTACGGCTCAATTTTTATCGTCGAGTATATTTTGTTTTTTTATTGATCAACTTGTGTGTCAGATAGTTCTATATTGAGACAGAGTTATGATTTAAAGTTGATAAATATTTTTAAAATAGCGACTTTTAAATTGTGATAAGCGAATCATGAGTGTATAAAATTATCTGATAAAAAAAATGAAATAAGCAATGTAAGTCACGTGGAGTGAGTTTTGTGCTAGCGATATATAATCATTAAGTAACTGAAAATATAGTCAAAGTGCACGAGAATAGAATGAGATATTACCCTTTTTTTATTAGAAAAAAAACTTTTTTTTTTTTGAAGGAAAAAGGAAAAATGCATCATACATATAAATTTTTTTTGCAAGCAAGTTAATTAATCGTAACACTTATGAAATAATAAAATAGTTGTCTTGTCAATTCTTGATTGGTTCATGATATAAACTATTTTAATGTTTATTGTTAACTAGTTATTCAAATCACGCTACTTTTTTTTTTATTAGTTGATATAAAAAAACTTAAGAAATTGCAATACTAAAATGTATATATGAAAAAATCAAATAAAAAATAACAATAAAAGAAAGAAACAATAAAATTAAATTAGTTTCAAGAAAAATAAAAATAAAATTATAATTTTTCCTTGGAACTATATGGAGACATATTTCTTTATGAGCCAATTTTGTATACGTTTCTCTCTTATTTTTAGGTATTTTAAATTATTTTTGTTATTTTGCTAATATTTTTCTTTATATAAGACTATTTACTTTTATAAATTTATTTAACTATATAAATTTAGAGTTCATGTAGTTTCTCTTATTTATATTTTAAATTTTTTATAATTATTACTTTAAAATATGAGCATATCAATTAATGTATGTAATTGTTAATATGAATAGCCTAAAGTTTTTTTTTATATATTTACACAAAATTTTCATATGGAAAACATAGAAAGTGTAATTCTAAATTTAAGGAAGAAAGTAGAAGTTATATTTATTAAGCTAATGTGATAAATAAGACATGTGGAAAAAAATTGGACGATAAATTAAAAAAATAATAATAATGAATATGAAAAATTTGGAATAATTATTTTTTAATTTATTGTAATCTTTATATAAACAAGTTGGACTAATCGTTTGTATTCGTTATTATTAAAAAAATTTAAGGTAACTTTTTTGGAAATATTAATTACTCCACTAATTGTGACAATAAATATCAATTTTATTCTTTATTGTCCACATTTTTACATTGTGAAATTAAAAATTACATTAAAATTTTTTCATATTCTTTATTATTATTTTTTCACTAGTTGTGACAGTAAAAAACACATTCAAAATTTAAAAAATGAAAAAATTGGACAATAAATAATAATAATTATTATTATTGTGACTTATTTTTTAAACTAATATAATAAATAAGAACATATGGGAAAAACTTTTAAAAATAATATTTTTTTGGCTAGTGTACCTTTTTTATTGCCAGCTTTAATCATAGATTCATCATGAAACGTATTAAATTTAAACGGATGTTGCTTCTTTTTTTGGGGAGAGTTACACATTTTCATTTTTAAAATTTATTTAGTGAGCAATTATTTATTATTTAATTGAATAATTACCTAAATATTTTAAATTTTTGAAATTAGATAAAAAGAGAGATCTCACAACTAGGAGAGTTAAAATGGATGGTCTAATTTTATTCAAGCTATTTGTAATGACATTTCATTAGGCTACTCTATTTTAATAAATTGACACTCTTCTAAGGAGAAAATAAAAAATTTACCTGATAAATATTTTCGCCCTTGAATTTACGATAAATAATAAAAATAAGTGGAGCATATGCACTGTTTATAATCAATCAAAACTTGATTGTGATATTCATTTCTCAGATTACATTGCTAAAAATGTGAAATAAATAAATCAATAAAAGAATTTATTGCATACATCTATTTGTATTCCCCTTGAACTAGTAACAAATAGATATATAATAATTGATATAAATGTCACTTTATATCATATATCTTTTTATTTTCACCATTTTTGATTTACAAGTTTTTTAATTTAAAAAAAAGCAGTAACATCTCATTCTATCCTCGTGCACTTCTCATTCTATTTTCAGATACTTAATAATTAAAGACAAAGATTTGATAAAAAAGACACACTTTTTTCAAGACGTGAAAAAGGATATATCTTTTAAGATTTTTTTTTTCATTTTTACGTTATGATTCCTTGAACAAGTTAAGAGAATTGGGTTACTCGATAATTATGAATTTTCATGTAACCACGTAATAGATTATTTATACCATGAATTTAACTATTAAAGACATTGTGTTTTCTTTTTCAATGATACTATCGAGTCAATTAACAAGAGAGGTGCATCATATGTCATTGTTTGTTGTCAACCAATGACAATCTCTATTTAAATATTACATCGATATATTATTTGTACGTGACATTTTAATATTTCCCCCAAAACGTTATCTCATTTTGCCACTTTCCCGGCCACCACCAATGAAACAAGCTATATTTTGGTGGTGAAGGGGTGGCACAACCTCACTACTACCAAAAGGGTCGAATATGATTCTGAACGAAAATGGATTTCATTCGACAGGTAGAACTTTCATAAAAAAGAAGTTGAACATCTACTATATATATTTACTTCGAAAAATAATTTAATCTTTGTATATGTAGCATAATTTTCGGATAAACAGGGGTGGATAAAACTCTTTGTCCCTCTAGCTCCGCCCCTGATTTCAACTATCAAAAAAGGAGAAATAAGATTCTTATTCTCCTTTACTGTTCTTTTGTTCATAAATGAAAAGATTCTCCACATTAACAAATCAACCATTCAAGTACCTCTAATAAGGTTATGATGCAAATTTAGCAAAATGTTTCAATTTCTACTAGCAGGAAACGACAGATTTACTTCTGTTGAGAGGTTTTGCATCTTGATGGGTTCCAAAATAGTAGTTCATCTATTCCGTAGAAAGAACAAAAAAAAAGGACGAGAATAAGCAACTGAAAGAACCAGTTCAAGACGAACCATTCATATAGAAAGACTAGAGAGCAGAGTCAGATACAATAGCAGTGCATTTAACCTGGGGAAGATTTTAACACAAGAACAAGCTACAAATAAAGAGAATTTCTCAACAGGCAACAAAGAATCAACTTCGCGAGATTGAGGATGCAAGAGATGATGAATAGAACAAAATGTAGTCGATAGCAGCAACTTTTGTAAAAGAGTTACCCTACTCAACAAAGCAAGTGAAGATGGTTCGATGAAGAGAGTGATATTTGGGCTCCAGATGTTCTGATTTGAGGTAGAAGGAATAGGGGTTTTCTAGGAATACAAGCTAATTATGTATTGATACTAAATGACCTTGTGTACTGCAGGGTCTGTGCTTGCCAATGAGGCATGACGCAAGACTAGGAGCACTTTCAATTAACACACACACCCAGGGGAAGCCTCTTTGAAGGTGCATTATGTGTCTGAAGGAACTCAATGAACAAATTTAGCCTCCCTCAGACTCCGAATCAAGAAGTGCTTCCAGCAAGTCACAAAGAACTTGAACCTAGAAGGCAAATGAAATGCCGATTTCCACTCCAACTCATGCTAAAAGCTATAGGTCTAGAGGTTCTCAGCCAAACTTAAAACAATGCACATGTTGAAGCTATAAGAATAGAGCTACTAAAAGAACAGGCAACAGAAAGCAGGATCACACACACATATACTGAGTTCTAAGCAAGAGAAGCAAAATTAGAATTCCGGAGTTTCTTCATCTTCCACTCTTGCAGTCCCATTAAACACAAGATAGTTTAGATATACTATTTCTTTTATCACAGTTTGTGAAATGTAAAATGAAGAATTACGAACTACCATACCATTGAGACATATACCCTCTATTTCTACTGGAAAACAAAATCGGAGTTTTTATTTTATTTCATATTGAAATCAATATCCTCCTATTAGTGTTTATGGATTTATCAGTTGAAACAAATATCCACCTATAAATAACCCACTATCAATAATAGGCAAGAAAAAAGTACAAGCAGATCAAGCTTATAGAACCAACGTGACAATCAGAGTTACCTAGAACTGGATACAAACCTACAATTCCATCTAACTCCAAATCAACCAACTCTAAATTGATAGTCAACCAAGCTTTTACGTCTAAACAACCATTCATATCCATGTCATGCACCAGAAAAACAACAGAAGCAGTTTTCACTTTTCACTGCCTATGCAACTATTACTTCCAATCCAAACTAACTTCTCACATTTTATCTTGTTAAACCATGTTAACTACGTCATGCACCAGAAAAACAACAGAAGCAGTTTTCACTTTTCACTGCCTATGCAACTATTACTTCCAATCCAAACTAACTTCTCACAGTTTATCTTGTTAAACTATGTTAACTACGTCATCTCCTTAAACTATTAGAAAGAAGACACTTTTACTTGCGTATTCAATTTGGACAGCAATACAGCTCCTTACACGCATGCATATTTTTTTCTTGGACTAAAGCACATGGAAACATTTGACGCCGAATGTTTAATTGTTTGAACTACCTCACCTAAAAATGGATGAGTCGTATCATTTATTTACTTAGGTCTGCAACCTATATCTAGCGCAAAGCAATCAGTTTAATTGTTTGAACTACCTCACCTAATTATGGATGAGTCGTATCATTTATTTACTTTAGGTCTGCAACCTAAATCTAGCACAAACAATCATTATACAGAACAGGAGAAACGTTACCATTTTATTTCCCAATAGAGAATTCAACTACATCAAGAAAAGATGAAAAGCCTCAATCTTTTCATCAATTCAACTCTCTGCATGCGAAAGCTTCAACCAGCAATTTCATCAGTCTAATGATACTAATTACACAAGCCAACTCAAATTTTCACTACAACCATATACTAAATTTTAAAAAACTATGCCTTGAGATTCAGTCATTAGTATACTCTCCTCTTGGTCTAGTATTCACCATCTCAAACATTAATGGCAATGAAGCTATCATTTCCAATCTAAACTAAGTTACACAGGTCATCTCTAGCCCATAAGAATCACTTAGCAAAAAATACAAAAATTACCACTTTATTTCCTAACAAATGAATTCAACTGCATCAAAGAAGATAAAATCCGCAATTTTCATATATTCAAATCTCTGCATTTTGAGAACATCAAACCAATTTCATCAATTGAACAATACTAGTTACAATAATCAACTCAAGTTTTTCCTACAATTCAACCACATCCCAATGAGGAAAAAATTTACCTACATCAATCATGAAAATTCAAACGATAGAATAATTTCCTCTCGGACTCTCCGATAGCAAAGCACCATAAGGCGAATCCTCCTGATCTTCCGGAGCCCTAAGTGAACCGTGGACACACATAATCACAATTCCAAAGCCAATCGAAACGAAGATGTTCATCCAAATTTTAGCAACCAGCAACGCAACAAGAGTCACCAAAGTCAAAAACCCTAACACCAACTTATCATCCACATCGAAACCAAACAGCTCCAAAGGTTCATTACGAGAGAAGTAAAGGTAAATCCACCCGACAAAGATGATTAGGAACAACACAAGTAAAATTGGCCGAACAATTAAGGAGATTAATAGGATAGAGAGGACGATTAGCGCGTAATTACCCGCGAAGTAGCGGAGGTTTTTATTGATCCGATAAGTTGCATCGGATACTGAGATTGGGAGGCTGAGGGCCGCTATATCTATGAATAACGGCCACGGTCGGACGGTGACGGCGGCGACTGTTCCGGCGTCCGGTGGAGGAGAAGACATCGGAAAGTTTACTTCTTTTTTTCGGGTCGGAAATGGAGCTGATTCGGTAAATGTGGAATAAGAATAACTGAAGTAAATGGGTTTATAAGTAAACTTGGTTTTGTTTTTCTATTGTCTTCAATTGTAACCCAAATATATTGCTAAATATTGATTTAGACCCTAAACTTTCGAGAAAAGGTCCAAAATAGTCCATTATTAGACTTAATGTCCAAGTTTGAAAATATAATTACTTGATATCCAGCTTTAAACAAGGGTTCAAAACTTTTAATGGTCGGATTACAAACTTTATTCTATTTTAGATTGGCTAGTTTCGGAGTTTTATATGTAGAAGCAAAAAAAGAGACGGAAGAGATTCTTTTAAATCTTTATATAAGGAGACTTTTATGACCGTCCAAGAACATAACATCGGAATTAAATATAAATTTTGAAAAATCTCATACGTTTGGTTGAATTAAAGTGTTGAGAAGTCAAATGACATTTTCCCTTATTATGAATAGTGCTAAAAATTGGATAAATATATATATAAAAGATTGAATTTTCCACTCGTTATTCGGTGCCTGCAATCAAGCTTCGATTAAATTCGAATCACGTAATACAAGGCGTATTCGAGAATGACACTCTCAACATGATTTTCTTCATACCTAGAGCTCACTCAAATTTGAAACAATAATTAAAGGTGAAGCAGTCTCAGCACTACACCACACCTGATGGTTATGTAGTCTAATTAATATATGACTAGTGCAGAATTTTTGGCAGGTCTACTTTTATATATATAAAAAAGAAGAGAGATGAATAAATAAATGAACCAATTTCATAAACTAAAAGAAGCAAAAGTAGTGAATGGTATGCAACTTTTTTGAATCAAATCATTTACAAAATTATAGGGCACCATGCACTATAATTTGGTCAATACAGTAGGGGATGCACTGAACTACTAAAGAATATAATAACCAAGAGCACTGTACAATGCGCGAAAAGCCCAAAGCAACGAGCTTAACCGAAAAAAGAAAAACATATACAAGATACGCTTATCTAAAAGCACACAATAATTATACAGCTTTGCTTATCTGATGTTCTCAAGATTCTCCAAACATCTTGTCCTGGATGATCTGCCCAAGTTTCGAGTACAGAAGTTGCTGTTCCTCAAAGTTCAGGTTCATTACAATCTAACATCGTATGGAGTAAGGATATCAGCTATAACGGTATACCTCAACGAGGAATTTATTGGACTAAAATGTAAGTTGAGGCGCGTACCTGATCTAAGATCATCTCAACTGACAAGTTCTGCGGTGCCACAAAAGACTGATGATAGATATATGCGAAAACAGCCATCACCATCTGTATGAACATACATATAAGAAGATATCACAAACTGATAGTTCAGATGACAAGTAGAAAGCACTACTAACAGGTCGGAGTAGAAGGAGAAATTGATTAGTCTGAGGAAATACTGATCGTATAATAAGGTACGATCAATACATCAGTATACTTATGGCTTTGATACTCCTCTTTTTGGACCCCACAACACCTCCACACACACCGCAACAATAAGTTCTTGAATTAACTTAGATGCAATTTCATGAAGCCATGATGTGAAAGAAACTCGGAAACAACGAGATTTCATATCTGCCACGGGGGTGCAGTCCATAAATAAGTGCATATAGAGAGACATATTTCATTTAGCTCACCTGACAATCCATTCTATCTGTCATGCCGCCATGTCCTGGTATACTATCACCAAAATCCTATAGCACAAAGGAGAAAAAAGAACTTTATATATACAACATAGTATTAACGATAAAACTACTTAAGGAACCTATAAAAACAAGACGGAATAAATATTGAACCTTGATCTTGAAGGCCCTCTTAAATCCACTAGCAAAAAAGCCTCCAAAAGGCGCTATGATTGATGCAAACAAGCCAAGCCACACAGCATGCCATTGCACGGGCAAAACAGAGATCTCTCTCCAAGGGAACTGCAGTAGTAGAATTAGTTAAGGACCGAAGTTTATAAAGTCAATGCCGGCTCGAATTATAAGGATTTGAAAAGGCTTCAGAAAGCTGAATAATAACACAAGCATAAAAAAGATGAAAATAACTTGAATTTTTTTTGAAGGATGAATCACTGGATAATATCATGTTGAGTGTTAGGACAAATAAAAAGAACCACTTGCAGTTGTATCTCATGAACACGTATTGTTCAACACATCTCCAAGAAAAAACACTTCTATTTCAAGACTCGATATTTTAAGAAATTTTGTGTTTGGACAATATCTGGTTGAAATTTAATATGAGTATTTGTGTTGGGGCATGAATTGCAAAGAAGTCACTACGGTTGTCAAAAACAAAAAAGAATTCATTAGATCCGTCTTATGAGATACACACTTTTCAGGTTCCCAAAGTGATGACATGGTGGCTGAGTGTGGAGTGATAACGACATGGAGATCTCAATTCCCAGTTGTGCATCTCAACTACAACACTTAACACGAGACCATTAGATCAACCTTTCTGAGCAGAACTATCATGGTAAAATGTCCATATAGACTGGAAGACTGCCTAATGAATAATGATCAGTCGAGATATGAGCGAAATTGGCTTACAGTTTTCAGAAAGTAAAGCACTCACCATATTTATACCCACTTTCCATTAAATAAAAAACATCAATACTAATATATAACCATCAAAGTAGGATGAAAATGGGACACAGATAGTTAATTATTATATCAAACCTAACTTCAACAGACTTTGAGAATGAGAACCTTGCCTAAACCGACACTCCTTCCTCCAAGAAGGAAGGAAAAGCTTGATAACCAACAATAGTTGGAAGGGGAAAGGAGGAGATAACTCATCACTTGAAAAGATACAAGGTTCCAACAAAGTCACTAGAGCAAGTAGTGACTAAGCAAAAGAGAAAAACTTTTAAAAGTCCAGGTTTGACGGAAATTCACTTACCCATGAAGGAAACCACTCTGGTACAGTAAAATAATCTGGTTTAAACAGTGGACCAGGATCACAATCAAGCCACCCAGTTGATAAATCCTGCATTAACCAATATGGAATTTATGCTTTTCAAAACCGAGGAGAAAAATCCGCAAGCCAATTGGGAGAGACGTTACCCTAAAATATTACCTTTCTAGGACATGTTAGCCATCCAAAACGACCAAATATGTTGGCAAGCTGCACATAAGCACATGACAAAAAGTAATTAGCAGAATATAAAGAAAAAAAACACCCCTCTCAAATCACGGTTGGAGACAAACCTTTAGTAGGTGTGGGAAATACAAGTGAAGGGGAGAGAGTATATGGATAATGATGACAAGACATACAACCCAAATGTTATGTTAAGAGAGACTACGTACATACTAACATGTAACAGTTAACACTTACCTCAAACATTCCAACCGATCCACTACTTCCCAAAATACACAGCCACTCACCAGAAATGCAGAGATAATGGTTGTTACTGATGCCCCAATAAATCCCTCCCAAGTTTTCTTTGGAGACAACTTGATCAAAGGAGTTTTTCCAAAGAAGAATCCAAAAATATAAGCAGCTATATCATTGATGACAATGAGTGATGCTGGAAGAAGGAACCTGCATTAAAGTAATCCTTTATTTGAAATTCTATATCCATGACAAATTTTGTTGCATTATTTCAGTTCAACAGCCCAAAAAGATGGAAATAAGAAGCGGAAGAAGTTCCATATCCCTGTCTAATTTTGTGGCAAGCTTCAGCGAAGGAAAATCGGAAGAAATAATAGAACACAAACTTGTGAAAGTGGACAAAAAAGATATGGTATTGTGCGTCAGTTCCCATAAACATTAAAGAAGCCCTGTATCATGCGACTAGTTATATGCATGCTATAGAAAGAAAATAAAACCTGAAGTTGGTCACACCATGATTACTTGCCAAAAAGAGAACACATTAATTAGAAGAAGCCGAGGGCAGAGAGGCTCCAAAGAGTAGTTTCAGCATCAAAATAACAGAAGTCTCGACAAGTGAACAACAAAAGATATAGAAGATCTATTCAGAATGGAAGAAATAGAAGATTTACGCTGTCTTACCAGAAAATTCCCTCGAAAATATTGGCTACTGTGAAAGAGGACTGAGTAAACACCACAATCAGAATCATATGGGTCCAAGCGTACTGGCCAAATTGATACTTGTACCTCCTCTTCTTCAGAGTCAGAATGAACCACATAAAACCTGATTTCAAATGAGTGATAACAGTAAAGAGAAACAGGTAGTAATTCAGAAGTCAGTATCACAAAATCATGCATCTAGTGAAAAAATAAGGCAGAAAAAATTTAAGAGGACAACACTACACTGAACAATATGTAATTTGATATGTCTTGGGTGTTGTAAAATGGAAAAGTGATTGTCGATTTACAACATTAAGTCAAAGAGCACGCTAAAAGTACAAACCTGCAATATACAAGAAATAACACGTGACCATGTGATACTTGATTAATTTGCTAACAAGCTTGTATAAAAATTTGTCAGAAGTAACTGTGTTGACAAGCCTCTGGCTTAGGATGCGTCCATACACATACAGCAGTGCTGTAAAGAAGAAGTGCCTGGAGATCACAAAAGCAGAATAAGAAAAAATAGAAACAAGAACCTGTAAACAATATGATATTGTATCAATCTACTAAAATAAGTTCTCAAGCTTCTCAGACTACATTGTACATATATAATTATATACATCACTCATGAAGGCACTCAACAAAGGAAACCACTTTAGAATAGCTGGATTTTGTTGGAAGGATGGCCATCAGTCAGTCAGGCGTACCTTCTCAATGAACTTTTGTACATCCAATTCTAGAAAACTGCATTCAGGAAAATTTGGGATGATAACCACACTTCTCATTTTCCTTAAATTTCAAGTATACAAATGGATCTACCAAACTTATTGAAGCTATAGAGTAAGTAGCACTTGTATAGATGGTCTTATTTCTTCCATTTACTGCATAACACTCTGGTGCCATCAAGCTGACAAACTCACAGAAGCATATGCGGTCTTAGCTATTATCAGTTGACAATTTTTTCTTCCCTTTCCATCCACCAACAAACCTTGTCTATAATTTATCCTAAAAATTTAATAAACTTTGCCTATACACCTCTCAATCAACTCTTATTCCCTTCTAGGTAAAAATAAGTCCCTTTCTCCCTTCTGAAATTGTGTTTTTGTTTCACTTCAATCACTCTTGACATTATTATCAACTAGTTTAAATCATAGGAAGATTAAGTTGAAACAGAACCTTTCACGGCCTTCGCTGGGCTTCACATCAACTTCTCAAAGAGTTCTCTTTTTCGGTAAATCAGGTTGCAAACATTCACTAACTAGCTAGCTACAGTACAACATTTATTCTCTTCCCAAGATATATCTGGGATTACCTCCGGGGGGG
>NC_028645.1:80619465-80667278 GCF_001406875.1 Solanum pennellii
GGGGGGGGGGGGGGGGAAAGAGAAATCCATCAATGTCTGGAATAGGATAATCGAAAAGATGGAGAAAAAAACTGAAAAATGGAAATGGTAGTACCTATCTTTAGGAGAAAGAGTCACTCTTAAGTTTAAATCATTTTTCTTGATGCTCTTCACAACTATACGATGTTTTTCTTTCCTTCACTTGTGTCAATCTTAAAGCATTTTAACAAGTTGAGAAGAGATCTCCTATGGAACCGAAACAAATAGGGCATCTCTTTATGTCTTGGCAAGTGGGACAATGCTATCAAAAAGAGGAAGAACAGGAGTCTTGGGATTAAGAACTTGAAGCACCATAATGAAAGTTTTATTTTGAAATGGCATTAGAACATAGAGAACATGTGGAGAGAAGATTATCCATTAAAATTTCAGTTTGTGTAATCCTCAAGCACAAAAGAGTCAATAGCACATCATGGCACTGATGTTTGGAAGCATATTCGTTCTTATAGAGGCAAATAACTGAAAATTATGGTTTTCTGCTTGGCAATGACTGCAAAATTAGATTTTGGAAGGATACTTGGTTGGGTTACTCATCCATCAAAGACCAGTTTCATGATATCTTTAGTATTTCTTCTCTTTACAACGCCGTGATAGCTGATTTTTCCACTTCGCTAGACTGAGCTCTTGCCTCTTCCTCAGAAGGAATTTAAATTATTATTAAGTATAAAGACAGTAATTTGTTAACATGCTCAGCAACTTCGCTCAAGATCAACAGAAATCAGATTACTTCATTTCGAGAGAAGTCTAGACACTTGATCTCAACAGCTAGGGAGGCATGCATGTGCGCACCTCGACCAGATTACTTCGTCTTTTTTTAAATAATTGTGATGTCCATACCAGCTTGCGTGCACCTCGACTAATTTCATTGTATACCTTTCCACCTCCAACCAACAACAAGTACTAGGTAACTATATCCACCAAGGCTAGGACAGTAGAAATCACCTAGTGTTTTATCTCTGCTGGAATTAAACTTGAGAGCTCATGCTATTCAATTCACTTCATTGACCACTAGGTCACACTCTTGGGAGCCGCTGCTACCCACTATGAAAAGTGTCTTAAAAGGAAGTAAAATATGGAACAAATATATGGCCTTTAGAAGAAGTCCAATGTCAACAAAAATTTAGCAGGATGATAAATACAAGAATGATTTTTTGATAAGGTTAATACTTAATACAAGTATGATTTTGCTCACCAGTTTAATAGCCTGAAACCAGGAAGTTGCTTGTCTTCATGCGCTTTCCTAAGTAGATTGAACAACTCCTTTGCCATAAATATTTGTATAACTACTATCATGGCCCAAATATAAAGATGTCCCATGTAAATGATGAAAGCAAAACCACCTATCATCCAGAGAGTTGAATATAGACGGATCAACATTGACTTATACTTGTTTCTATCGTCAACAAGCATATGGGCTCCATTTGCTTTGACAACCTCCCCAGGAACCTGAAATTTCGGGAAGAGGTAGAAAAAGAACTTCAGAAAAAATTCAGACCCATAACATCGACAGGATTCCGAACCAAAATCTAGTATTTTTGTTCCAATTATAAGACGCTGATTCTATCTTGAAACATTCCAATATGTTTAACACCAGAAAACTTTATTTTATAGTTTACACCACTTTCACAATTTTAAAGAAAAGAAATATTAAACTAATCAAATTTTAAAGGTCAATGAGATGTTTTCAGACCACAACTTCAGTATTATTTTTTCACTACTAGTCTACTTCTAATACAAAACAATAGATCAAGTTAATATCATAAACATATTATTCATCAATACCATAATATATAATGGAACAGAGGAAGTAATACACTACTTTTGCCAAAAGGAACATTAATCTCTATGCCGTTACGTTCCCTCGTACACTTCCATTTTCTAATATAAAGTGATTAAAACACACTAGGAGCGACAGGAATAACAAGCAGAAAATGGAGTCAACCACTTAAAAAACACTGAATGAAAATGGGAAAAGTCACCTCATTTGATCCTCTGCGACGACGTAATCGTGGCGAATGTGTTCCTGGAGCACCAGAATTACTATCCTTTTGCATAGCTTCAGTATCAAATCCTTACTCCACTACTAATGCACTAATACCAAAAACCACCTAGAATATTTTAAATTTTAAAAAAATAAATAAATAGAAGCTAAAGTAGTTATAAATGGCAAAATGTGAGTCCGTCATAAACATTATTGATTGGATAGGTACGACCAATCAATTCTAACTAGAAAAATCAAAAAATTCATTCCCGTTTTGAGGTGTATAAACCCAAAGAGCAATTCAGGCATCTATCTTACAGTAGACGCGATTGGAAGATCACTATTTCTCCAGCTGTTCAAGCGGGAAACTCAACCAAATTCATGGGATATACAGAGAACAACAACAATATACCGAGTATAATCCCATAAGTGGGGTACGAGACTCAAGAATACAAATACACAACATAATTACAGTTACCATTAAAATTGCAGCTCTAATAAAGAACTACACATTAAATAAATAGAAGGTGCTTTGGCAACTGAAAAGATCAAACCTTTATGAACCCCACACAAGAAAATCAATAAAAAAAATAATTCAAGAATTCATGAACCCTAATCAACATAAGTAGCAAAACACTCAAACATAGCCAAAAAAAATTGAATCTTGATTACCAAAAGCAACATTTTTGACAGTTTCAATCAACAAATGACAACAAAAATGAATCTTTATTATCAAAAGCAACATTTTTGACAGTTTCAATCAACAAATAGCAACAAAACTGAATCTTTATCATCAAAAAGCAACATTTTTTGACAGTTTCAATCAACTAATAGCAACAAAATACTGTTCTGCACAGAGGGTCTTCTTCAACCATAAAAAAAAACAGAAATTTTAAAACAAAAAAAGCTAACAGTGGCAAAAAAAAAATACAGCCAATAAAAATTCAAACATAGAGAGTAGAAATTAAAGAAATCAAACCTGAGGTAGCAAAATATGAACTCCAAGAATGAGGGAATTAAGGGCTTTCTGGTTTGTTTGTTTTTTTTTTGCTACATTTGGATTATAACAAAACCCAACCTCTTGAATACTCCTGATTTTTATGGGCTTGAAGCTATACTCTCCATCTAATCTTTACTTGTCCAGTATTAACTTAACGTATATTAAAAAGAAATAAATAAATAATGATTTTATCATATTAACTTTTAATACAAAAAACTCAATACTTTAAAAATAACTATAAATTAACAAAGAAAACTTTTTTAAAAATAAATAATAATCTGTTTCTTAACTTTTTAAGCTAAACAAATAAAAATAAAATTTTCCTTAGTATATAATGAACAAATAAAAATAAATTGAAATTAATTAAAAGATAAATATAAGTCTATAAGTAGTGGCATCATTGTCCTTATACTCATGTTTTTGATAACAACAAAAGAATAAAAGCAAGGAAAAAAAAAACTAAAGGCATAACGTATATTGCACTCTGTGGCTTTTGTTTGCCAAAAAATATAAAAAAAATTCCTTAATAGAAACAAACTATTTTTCTTTTTTATAAGGAAAAAAAAAATGGTCAAGGAACAAGAGAGATTCAAGCTAATATCATATTTCAATACATTTTTGTAAATAAATAATCATGTAATGTAGATTATTTTAAATATACTAATCAAATAATGCATAATAAATGATATCGACGTATTCAATAAAGCAGAATTAATACTATAATATATTGTTAATATACTTTATTCAATACTATTTTTATACCTCCTGCTTAGTCATTATTAGGCGAATATGTGCTAAAATTAAAAAAATATATAAACACATTTCAAATTATTATAAATAATACGTAAATATCTTTCGTCATATTTTTAACCTATCATAATCAGACAGAATGTCAAATACTTTTTTGAACCAAACCATGATTTAGTAATGATTGGACACTTCACACTTGTCAGTTTAGGAGCTTTTTGTTGTTTCAATTTCCAGCTATAAAGCTTAACCATTTTATAATAAAAAAAATTCAACCAATAATTAATTAGTTGGAACTGAAAATCTTGAAATTTAACTAAATATTTTAACTTTTTTTTTCTTTCATTATTTTGTAATTTGGGCAATTCTTTTTCTTTCCTTTTGCTTTCTTTTCCATTTGCTTGTTATATTTATTTTATTATTCTCTTATTCTTTACCTCTCTTTTTTTTTGGTTCCTTTCTTTTTAGTGGGTTTGTTAAAAAGGACAAATACCATCATATTTTTTAAAAGAAAAAGATTGAAAAGCTAAAAAGAGGGGCTTTTTTTTTTATGGAAATGGAATATAATTTTTTTTGAAAAATTACATAAATTAATACATTTTAAAAAATAATTATTGATTTTAACAATATTTTTTGTTTATTACCATTTATAGCAATGCTTTGTTAAATCTGTAATATGTATTAAAAGTGAATTATGTACGCAATATATATGAATTATAATTGTTTTTTTGAAATATATCATGTTTGTTTGGTAAAAAATTATCACATTGTATTATAAGTGTATTAAAATGTGTTAAATGTATTATTCATCATCAAAATTTGTATTATATGTGAATAATAAATTATTCTTTGTAATATGTATTAAACTTGTATTATAAATGAATTAAAAGTGATCAAGTGAAAAAAAATATTATTACTATAAATGGTAAATATTTTCTTATTATAATATATTTACTTTTAAGTTTCCCTACCTTTTTTCCATAGTAGAGCTAAGCATAAATTTTATGGCTAAAGTAGACCACTTAATATGACTTACTAAAAAAATAAGAAAATTTCAATATTCAGTTGTTTAAAAGTTTCTTCGTTATTTTAGCAAAAAAAATTATTAAAAGAAATAGTTATATATAATCCAAATAAATACTATCGAAGGTAAGGATGTGTGAAGATGACATGAGCTGAAAGGTAGAGAAGACACAATCAATAGGGAGCGTTACTTGTACAACTTATTTTCCCTGTTTCCACAGGGAAAGTTAGTTTTTCTCATTTTTAACAAACTTGTCTTGGTTTCGAGCACTGAGTAAGAAAAAGTCGTTGGTAGATTAATTCCCCTGCATGAGCGCTACATAGCTGAACCTGGATTAGTCAGACTCGAATGAAGGTATCGAATACCGAATGAAAAAAGAGGACAACTTTTGATAAAAACACTTGTAAAGAAAATGAAAAACTGTTCAAAGGATCAGAATTTTCACTATTCAGCTCCAACACCAATTGTAACATTCTAAATATGTATATCAGCCATTTTCATTTCTCCAAATACATTCTTAGCAAAAGCTGTAACACAACAATTTTTACAGTTATAATATCACTGATTACTCATTCACTTCCTATAAGTAAAATCAAACATATACAAAGTTTCTTGTGTTTCCTATTTTTGATTTGGTGAGAGAACCTATGCTAACAATGCATTTTCTTTTCATCTCCTTTCCTAATAAGATTTTTACAGCTCTAGTCCATCAAATCCATTCAGTGAAACTGGTCCAAGGCAATCACCTTCGATGCTTGCAAGAACATCGAATTTCCTAACAAGGGTTCTACTCCATCTCATAGCATAAACCACAAATCGGACAGCCACTTCGTTCTCAATCCTTGACTGGTCATTGCATATGAAGAAAGGGTTTTCACCTGGAACATAGTTGTAATTTGGCATCTTCCGAACACTGAGATAAATAGAGTTCATGGGTCCACATTTCAGAAAGACTCCATGCCTGCAAACCTCAACGACAATACCAACCAAAACTTCCCCGATTTTAGGTAAGAAGGTAAGACTGTGGAAGGTTACAGGGAACATGATGTACTTTGACGAGTCTAACAACTTTCCATTGCCTACGCTCTTCACTTTTGTTACTTTGAGAAAGTATCCACAATCTTCTGTAGCCCTCAGAAATGTGAGTTGGCTAAAAAGACGCCTGATGACAATATTTCCAGGGAGTTCTCCACTTTTCTTCATATCTTCCATAGGAACTACCACATATAAGCGAACTTCAAAGTCGCACAGCATTGAGTCCCTACATTTCGAACAAGAAATAAGATAACTAGGACAGAGACAATGCTAGAATAAATCAACCACATCCTCATGTTTTCCCTTTTTATTCTGCTATATACATTTTTGTGCTTCGATCCCCAGGGCCGCACCAAACAGAATCATTTCTAAAATGATGAAATTGGATGGAGGCATGGGGCAGAGATTTGTCTAGAACAAATTGAGTCGCAGGCTCTCCCAGATATAAGTAAAATTTATCCATATTCGTTAGCTTGAATCAATAAAAGCACCCCACATGGCTATGAAAACGGGAAAGAATTAAAGAAAGACAAAATGCAGATCAATAGCTAATAGCACAGAAGGGAAATCCAAGCCCAACAGTTAGAATCTTCTAGCGCATAACCCCAATGGCTTAATCATGTAATTTGATCCAACAATTACCTAAGGTAACACCCTAGTTAACTATTACTATGAACATAACTATTATTAAAACGACTTTGCTGGTGATAATAGGACGAACACAACTATATATTATTCAAGGTGATACATTAACAAAACAATTATAAATGAAACATGCAATTTGATATGTTAATTTGGCATGTGGAGCAAGGAGCAGCCTTAAGACCATCCCCCATTGACAATGAGATTGGCACCTACCCCCGGGTAGGGAGTGGGTGGAACTTAATGAAGAAATACAATCAGAGGGTTGTTTGGTTTGTGTTGAGGAGATTTAATCTCCACATAAAATTCACCATTAATTGTACCATGCTTGGTTGGGTTTTATGAACTTTCTTCACAAAAAAATCAGCACTGAAGAGGAGTTTTGGAGCAACAGTAAAGTTGTCTGTGTGGCCTATAGGTCATGGGTTCGAGTTGTAGAAGCAGCCACTAATGCTTGCATTGGGTAGGTTGTCTATGTCACACCCCTAGGAGTGCATCCCTTCCCTAGACCATAGCGGAGATGCTTTGTGCATCGAGCCCTTTTTACACAAAAATCAGCATTAAGTTATATAACGTTTGGTTGTTATTTTTTGTTTTCCTCGTAAACAATACCTACATAAAGTACGCATGAATCTATATATCATTTTATGCCGTGTAGAATATTGCATGATTGAGACATCATTCATCCAATTAGCATGTTCAAAAGTGTCTTCAATAGAAGCTTTACTTGAAACCTATTTATTTCCATGATTGATTTCATTAGTTCATTACACTTTCTGTAAAGTTCTTACTCCTTTTTGGATGTCATCTGTAACAGTGTTCTCTTTATGCTGCTTCTAACACCAATAATTCTTAGTTTGCCAATAAAAAGGAAGTCTTGAAGACAGTGGGACTCTGCTCAATAGAAACTGGGAATGTAAAATACAACATGGTTAGATACAAGCAAACAGAGCAGCAGATGGCCGGGCAAACATAGCTCACGAGAGTCTAGCAGAAAATTCTGCTTAACCTCCACTGCTGAGAGATCTTTTGGAGCTTCTAAAATAAGAGTTCCTCAGTGTAACTATTACCAGATTCATGTCTTTTGGACCTCACAGCTTAACTAGGAAAATGCTACCACCATTTTCATGCCTCAGCTTCACCATTCACCAACATATAAAGTGGCATCAATGGTCTTTGTGACCTATCCCTTCTCAATTCTTTATTATTTATTTTTTTGTTAAGTAATTAAAGTTGTTATAAATCTGTGCTCTGAGCCAGTGAAATAGGCATGATTAGAGGTTGCATAATCCCTATATTGTGTTTAACATTCCACCTACATCATGTACAATAACCAGATTGCACCAAAAAACTACAAACAAACAAACAAAAAGACATTTCTTGCTGTGATAGTTACTCTTTTTGCCTTAAAAATTATATTGTTTCTTCCGAGACAGATAGTCCACCAAATAACCTGAGGTATGAGTGTTCCAAGTTTTTAGAGATTTCTTATCAAGCCCCTCTGTTCCAGCCAAGCAAGAACTCAATCATGGAACTAGATATGGTTCAGCTCATGCCTAGAATTACAAAAAACATGTTCCATAGCTGGCTAGTGGCCCTACAATGCAGAAAGAGGTGGAAAACTTATTCCAAATGCTCTTCATACAATGAACATCTTTTGTAGGTTCTATTGAGTGAGACAAGCCTCCTTAGCAACAATCCAAGAGAAACAAGAGACCTTCAAAGGTGCCTTATTTCTCCAAATCTTATCCCAAGGCCATAAAACCCTATCATTGCTAGAGCCTAGCATGTGGTAACAATTTCTGACAGACCCTGGTGATGGTTTTTCCAACTGATGGAGTCTGTTTTGTTGTGATCCAATGTTATCTTGCTTTACCTCTGGAGCAATAGGTATAGTTTTTCCACTTCCTAGTCATTAATATTCCTTCTAAGAAAAAGATGTCATCCTTTTGTTGACCAGAATACTGCAATTTCTCCCTTTGTTGAGATAATAACTTGAAGATATCCATGAAGTGGTCTTTCAGAGAGGTGTGACCCAACAATGTGTCTTCCCAAAATGTTACTTTTTCCCATTACTGAGAATAAAGACCATATTTGACTTATAATTTTTTCCAATGGCCTAGGATATGCTTCCACAGTCCAATACCATGAGGTACTGCAGAGATTTTGGTAATCCAGGGAACCTCAAGTGTGAATTTTTCTAAAACCCTCCTAAAAAGTGCATCAACCTCCTTTTTGAATCTCAAACGCCATTTCATCAACATGCTAACATTATAATACCAAGACTACCTTTCCTTTTGCCTCGGCCCTCGGGTGACTGCTTTTTAATTCATAAAACAGAAAATGATTAGATTGCTTATTTCCTTGCCAAAGGAAGTTTCATCTCAATCCGTCCAATCTTTCCATAACCGAGGATAGAGCCGTTAAAAAGAGACATGGTGCACTGAGCACACTGTTGATCAAAGTGATTCTCCCTCTTATGAAAGATATCGTCTCTTACGGTTTGCCAACTTCTTTTTCATCTTCTCAGTTACTTCATTCCATATTCACTGATTTATATTTGTTTCCCAGAGGTAAGCCCAAACTATTACTCTATTAGTAGGAAGCATTCCAATGTTGCACTGCAAAATATTGGCAAGCTAACTTATATTAGGCATATCATCAACCAGAAAGAGAGAACTTTTGGTGAAGGTGATGTGTAACCCCGAGACAACGTCAACACATGTTAAGATCATCCTGAGGAATCAAAACTTGATGTTCATCAGCATCACACATGCTCATAGAGTCATCTGCATATGAAATATGAGTGACGTTGAGATTGTGGATGCCTCTGCGATCCGCATGAAAATCTGAGACCCAATTTGTTTGTGCAGCACTATATATCTTCTTGCTGAGTCCCTCCATTGAAGTGAAAAGGAGAAAGGGAATCTCGTTGTTTAAGTTCTCTTTGTGAAGAAAAGGAACCCTGGGTGCTACCATTGATGAGAACTGAGAATTTCGCTGAAGAGTCACAAAATTTGATCCAATTAATCCATTTGAGGCTGAAACCAATCTGCCTCAACAGGTTCAGTAAGAATCCCCAATTGACATGATCAAACGCTGTTTCAGTTTCTAGCTTACAAAGGATTCCAGACTTTCCTAACTTCATTCTTGAATCCAAACATTCATTAGCAATCAATGTCAAATTTGTGATGTTTTTGTTGCTAAAAGAACCATTTCAGAAGCACTGACTCGAGTGGAAGCACTTTTTTAAGTCTATCTGCCAAATCTTTAGAGAGAATCTTATAGAAACTACCTATGAAACTGTGTCTATAATCTTTAAGCTCCTTTGCACCAATCATCTTGGGAATAAGAGCAATATAAGAAGCATTTAAACTTCTCAAAAATTCGAGATTGTGAAAGTGATTGAGTATTCAGCAGATCCACTTTAATTACTCCGGAACACTTTTCATAGAAACCCATGGAGAACCCATCCGAATCCAGAGCTTTGATAATAGGAACACCTCTCTATCCTTTTCTACCTAAATATCATACTTGGTTCTCCTAGAAGATTCAAACTCATGATGTGTGTCATAACTGAAGCAGATCTACAGAGCTTTTATTCATACTCTATATATAGGAAATTCACTTAATTTTCTTTTTAAACTGTGGCGTCCAGGACAATTTGCACCTACCTCAGACTAATTCAACAAGACACCAAGGCTAGCACACATGGAAAGAAATCATATAATGTTCTCGTCTCGTATTTGATTCACTATAAATAGACTTAATATCTACAAATATTTGACTATGAACCCACAAACTTCAAAACCTGGGTCTAGTGTCTACCACACATCCTGAGTTGTACAGCATTTCTCATTGAATCAAATCCAAGGATGCATACATCCATACAAAAATTCACATAAAAGAAAGAGCACAGCTACATTAATCCAGGAAACTCAAAGACACAATCTTTAAACCTTTCAAAGAGAAGCAGCAAAACACAGAACAGCAAAAACACATCGTTTCAAAATAGAAAAAAAAAACACAAACCCATCATTCAAAAACCACAAATAATCAACAGAACCCTACAGAATACAATTTCATTGATAAACCAAAGATCAGTATGAAATTCTTACCAGTAAAGATGAAAACTTTGCACTAGCTTTTTTTGGGAGGGATTTAAGAAAACTATACAAAATATGAAATGGGGTTTTTACAGAGATGAAGATTGAGGGCTATAGTAGCACTTTCTTGACATCTGGGTTGGAAATTTTGAAGATCCAATTACTGGGTACAATGTCCCATTTCTGCCATTGTTAAACACTGTGACCTCTTTCTAAATTTTAAAATAGGAAACTTCAATTTTTAGGATAAATTGCATCAAACACCCCTATAATATTAACTTTGTTACAGATACATCCACTGTATATATTTATTATTATTAAATGCTTATATCTTTTTATTAAGTGTTAATCACTTAATTATTCATTGATTCCTTTGAATGTAAATCAAATTCAATGAATTGTTAAGTGACTCAATTATCCATGTGTTACATTAATATTTTTTTTTATGTATTTATATGCATCATAAAGATAACATTATAATCTTTTATCAAACTTATCACGATATATCTCACATGATTTTGCCCTAATCGCGTTATCATATCACCTACTTCATCACTCGTCTTTCTTAATATGTATATAATCGGATAATATTTTTTATTTATACGATAGACATTAAATAAAATAAAAACTTACTCAAACATTTTTGATGAAAATATTTTACTTTCTATCAAACACACCAGTAAGTATAAAATTCTTGTTTTATCACTATCTGTCACTGAGATGATATATTGAAGGAGAGAACAAACCCCACCCAAAACCCTCACACTCTTTTGCTATATTTACTTCTATTTTCTCTGTTTTTCAGTTCTTTTCCTTCCATTTTGTTATATATATACATGTTCATTTTGGTGTATCTATATATGTGTATATGCATATGATTTGAGCATGGCTCTAGTTCCCAGCCACCAGTTCTACCCCAGAACCACAAGGCTATCATTCTTCAGGTATAGTTCATCCAAACCTTTCAAGAAACCAATTTTTCATGCCCCACATGATATTGTCAATCAAGATTGTATTTTTAAGCAAAACCCATCAAAAAGATCAAATTTTGTGGTTACCCCACATGATGTTGTCAATAAAGATTGTATTTTTAAGAGAACCCCATTAAAAAGATCAAATTTTGTGGTGAAAAACAGCAGTAGAAGATGGAATTTGGATACAATATCACCCAATTTGAAGTCTAGAGATAGTGGTACTAGTGTATTTAGTAGTTCTTGGTTAGGTAAATGGAATGAAACCCGTAATGATATTAAGCTGAAAAAGGCCCAAATTGTGTTGAATTATAGGAATAGTAATGGGGATACATCTGGTTCTGACTGTGAAGAAAGTATTAGCGGTAGTACAATGGATAGAATTGTTGAGAAATTGAAGAAATTTGGGTATGCTGATGAGGCTACAGAGAAGGAGAAGAGGGAAAAGAGAGTTGTTGAGAAAGGGTCTATTGAGGATATCTTTTTTGTTGAAGAAGGAATATTGCCAAATGTAAGAGGTGGGTTTTCTGAAGAAACTCCATTTGGGGATGAGAATATAATTGCCAAAGATGGTGTAGTTGGATTTCCATGGGAAAAGCCATTGGTGAAGAAAGAGGAGAGTAATTCAATGGCTAGTAGGAGTAGGACTCATTTGGCTGAGCTGACACTTCCTGCTTCTGAGCTTAGAAGGTTGACGAATTTGGCTCTTAGGATAAAGAACAAGTCGAGAATTACCGGTGCTGGTGTTACACAACAAGTTGTAGAAACCATTCGCGAGAAGTGGAAAACATCTGAGGTTGTCAGGTTGAAAGTTGAAGGTGCTCCTGCACTAAATATGAAGAGAATGCATGAGATTCTAGAGGTAAGCCAAAGAGTTATTTTTTGAACTGTTCTTGTATACCTCTGCTTGTTGGTGTAATTTGCTTCAGTTTCTTTGTGATGTTTTGCTAATCTGTTCCTTTTGGAGCATTTGAGAGCTCGGATTGAATTGGTATTCGAACTCTCTCATGGAGAATGTGAACATAATTTTCCTCTCCTAAATGAAGCGTAAACCATGTATGTAAGTGGAGCACAAAATTCTACCCCTTTCTCCTGGTAATGGGAGTAGAGAAAAATTATTCATGTATGCATAAGTCTTGAAGCCCTGAAGCAAGGCTCAAAACGCGTTGAACGCTTCGCCACGCTTAATGTGCACCTTCGGAGTCATCATCAAGGTTCTACAACATGCTTCCCTGACAGTGAGTCTCTTCTGAAGAGGCGACACTAAAAAATTGACGCTTCACTTTATCATATTATTTTGTACGTATATTTGTCATTCATGCTTATAATTATTAGTCTTGGAGTGGACATATACATATGTATTTTCCTCCATTTGTGCCTTTTTTAATTAAAACCTGTTTGAACCCAAAGCTCCCCACAGACCTTAGAGCTTTTTTGTGCTTTTTGCTTTTGATAACAATGTCTGCATCACAATTGAGTGAATTTTGGATGTGTTTTGGTTTCTGTTATGGGGAACAGGAAGTATTTCAAGTGCCTTTTTTTTTTTGAAATTGGTATTTCAAGTGTATTTTTAGTTTTTGCTACGGTTCAAAGGCTATACCATAGTAAGCATACTAAATAGTGGTGTTTAGTTGTTTAATTTATCTTGTATCAACTTTTCTTACTCAGAGTCTTTTATCTTGTATTGAGTTTCCTCGGGGCAACATGTGTAGAAGCATTCTTATTAGTGCCTTTATGGATGGCTATCTCTTTAATTTTGCAGCATCTTTGAGATAAAACTGCTTGAGTGTATATTGACAATATTAGCTGTCTCTTAATGAGCAAAGAGTTCAGTTTTTGAAGCATTATGATCTCATATAATTCACAATGACATTTTGTCTTTGTTTAGCTTTTAGCCTTCACTGATTCATTTTCCGACTATTCAGAGGAAAACTGGTGGACTGGTGATTTGGAGATCGGGCACTTCTGTGGCTCTTTACAGAGGTGTCAGTTACGAGACTCCATCTGAGCGAATGAAGAAGAGGATAATGAGAAGAGATGAGATTCGTCAGAAGAACTCTCCAACAGTTGATGGCGAAAGTAATCAGAATCCTCGCAATGATGTCGATTCCCTCCGAGAAGACTCTGTAGATACTTCTGAAGAGAACAAAAATATTGATAGACAATCAGAAGTGAACTATGAAGATGAAGTAGACAAACTGTTAGATGGCTTGGGGCCTAGGTATACAGATTGGCCAGGATCCGGACCACTTCCGGTAGATGCAGATTTACTTCCAGGTATAGTCCCTGAATATCAACCTCCTTTCAGAATTCTTCCATATGGGGTGAGATCTACTCTTGCGGCAAGAGAAGCAACTGCTTTAAGAAGGCTTGCCAGAGTTCTACCTCCACATTTTGCTTTAGGTATGCATCGCTGGACTTATCTAAGTATTTTGGATTTCTCAAAATATACTCTAAATATTATATAGTTCAAGTATTCAGGTAGAAGCAGGCAGCATCAAGGTTTGGCCTCAGTCATGGTTAAGCTGTGGCAACGAAGTTCAATTGCAAAGATTGCTATAAAACGTGGCGTTCAGCTTACAACAAGTGAGAGAATGGCTGAGGATATAAAGGTACTAAAAGAGTGCTTTGGTGTAGTTCTGTACATTATTCACAAAAAAGTGGTGTCGTTTCCATGCCTTCTAGTTGGTATTCTACTGTGATATACCAGTTATTTACTTTCAATCACACTTCGTTTGGTTCAATAGGCCTTACGGACAATTGCTGATTTAAAACAGACAAGACAGAATTTCATTCCAAAAGAAAATGCAAAGAAAAGCTTACTTAAATACACATAGGATGAATGATTATGCAATTTACCAAATTCTCAATGTTTCAGAAGTAATATTGCAATGATATTGTCTCATAAAAGGATATTGTTATGCAATTGTATGTTTGTCCAACCAAAACCCAAAGCAAGTCTTCCAAATGACATTTCTGCTCTCTGGAAAACTTGTGTGCTGACTAGGATGTAGTTCTTTGTCTCCTCTATACTGCATCATGGTTGCTGGAAAACAAAAGAACCACAAGGTTGAATGAAAATTCATATTACACTTGAAAAGGTCTTCACGAGTTCCATTTCTAACATTGAAACCATTCTCACTGTTATCAGAATATTTTTTCATGCTGAGTTTGACACTTTCCCGAGATCTAACTAAAAGTCGGATATTTTCTGTCGCAGGTCAATATTTTTTGAATTAACTGAATGTCGATAGCATAGTAATATAGCTTAACAATATCTGCATATTATTTGGTTTTGTGTTCAGAAATTAACAGGGGGTATGCTACTATCTAGAAACAAGGACTTCTTGGTATTCTACAGAGGGAAAGATTTTTTGTCACCAGAGGTTGCAGAAGCCTTGTTAGAGAAGGAGAGATTGGCAAAGACCTTGCAAGATGAAGAAGAGAAAGCTAGGCTACGAGCATCACTCAACCTCACAGCAGGCGTTACAACAATTAATTCTTCAAGGACTGCTGGCACACTAGGAGAAACTTTGGATGCTGATGCTAGATGGGGGAAAAGGCTGGATGATAAGCACAAGGAGAATGTGATGCGAGAAGCAGAACTATTAAGGCATGGTGACCTGGTCAGGAAGCTTGAAAAAAAGCTTGCATTTGTAAGTTCTACAAAAGCCAGGTTACTTTTATTAAAAGCCTATTTGTTACTGGTTTTTCTGTTTTTTAGCAGCTTTGTCATGACTTTAGTTCTTTCAATTGTCTATTGTAAAATTGTGAGATAGCCATTTCGACTATGAACCGTGTAAGTAAATTCTTCACTCTTCAGTGTGTAATCTCTTGGAGATTTAAGAGTCCAGTGAGAGACATTAAAGCAAAATTTAATTTTCAGGCTGAAAGAAAGTTGATGAAAGCTGAGCGTGTCTTGTCAAAGGTGGAGGAAACTTTAAATCCTTTGGATAGGCGTGCAGAGCCTGATAGCTTAACAGATGAGGAGAGATTTATGTTTCGGAAGCTTGGGCTAAGGATGAAAGCTTTCTTACTTTTAGGTAACTTTCTTTCTCATACTCGATTTTTGTGCTGAACAACCAGAAAATGACATGAAATGCTTTTCTCTTTTCAGGTAGACGTGGAATTTTTGATGGTACGGTGGAGAATATGCACTTGCATTGGAAGTACCGTGAATTGGTTAAAATCATGGTGAAGGCCAAGAATTTCGAACAAGTATCAAAAATTGCTCTAGCCCTTGAAGCAGAGAGTGGAGGCGTCTTGGTTTCAGTGGACAAAGTGTCCAAAGGATATGCTATAATTGTGTTCCGTGGTAAGGACTACAGTCGACCACCTACTCTTAGGCCCAAAAATCTTTTAACCAAAAGAAAGGCACTGGCACGTTCAATAGAGCTTCAGAGACGCGAGGTACCTTCTTTGACCTAATAACTTTAGTCTTTGAATATTTTTTCTCTTTTATGTGTACAAGCAGTTTTTAGCCCATTCGGTTTGTGTTGCTTGAATCTGCCTTTGTCAGAGTTGTCATGTACATATGTAATAAGTTCTAATTTTTTAAGAGATTTGTGCTAATGACAAGGCTTTGCTGCTGTAACAGGCTCTTCTGGAACATATTTCGGCAGTTCAAACAAGAGTTGGACAGCTTACAGCCGAAATTGTATGATCTCTTTGCTACTCTGCATCTCGTATCTAGTTTCTTTTGGTTAACTTATGTAGATCCTTAAGTTAGTTGTTAACTCTTTGACTCATTTGGATTTTATTGAACCTTTTCTCCTATATGCTTATAATGGTAGGAACAACTAGCTAGTCTGAAAGACTCTGCAGATGATGAACTGTATGATAAGCTAAATTCTGCTTATTCTTCTGAAGACGAGGATAGTGAGGTTAGTATCTCCATCTGGCATTTTAGCAGCACTGGGTTATTCAGATTCTTTCTTCTTTAGACTGCATATGGAATGTCATTTCTCTTTCTCCTCGTCAAGGAGCAGTTCTAATGACTGGAATTGGCTAAACCGAGATTTTTCCTGTTGAAGCATTATTCTGGCCCAGGCCATAACATGTTAATTTAGTGCCACCTTGGCTTAATCAAGCACTAACGGATGTTTGCCATATGTTCTTTATCCTCCCACTCAATTCAGGTGCATGTATATGTATAGATGAATTCCAAAATGTTTGCAAATTGGATAAACGTAATTGGTGAAAGCCTCTTACCAAAATCAAATAGAAAAAAATGTAACAGAAAATTAGATGTAGAAATTATGCAAAAAGAAAAACAGGAAATTAATTGAAAAGTGGGTGATTTTGGAGGTGCATTTTATCTACTTTGAGCTTTACTCTGTTATATAGGCACACATGTACCTTTTAAAGTGTAGATTATAACAATTCAAGTTGTAACTCACTCAAAACTTAAAATTTAGTCTGCAAATTATTGATGTGATGAGTTGCAGTTGAAGAGACAGTCATCATGTGCAGAGTTACCGGTACTTGTGGTTGTGGGAGGTAGTAGGTACCTGGTTGAATTAAATGTGGTGAATGAAAGTTGGCATAGACACCACCATCGTTTTCTTTTTTTTAAAAAAGAGCATGTCCTGTATCAGGATAAACTTGTACAAAGGATACCTTTTTCTAGGAATACATGCGGATTTTCTTGTCCATTGACGATTTGAACTACAGAGAAACACAACACACAAACATCATGATAATCTCCTTGATAACCTTGTTTTATTGCATCAACCTATGAAAGTATGGTAAAGGAGTAACAAGTTAAAAAGGGGTCATTCCGGACAGTTCAACTTCCCTCTTCACAATGTGCACGATAAAGGCGCACCCTTTCTAGATTTTAACTCTTCATTATTATTGTCAAATCACCTAACTCGGTTCATTAACAGGAGGAAGGGGATGATGCATTCATAGAGGTTTTTGACAATGATAACGATGTTGTCCATCGTAGTGATGATTCAGATGATATTCCACATCCAAAAAGAGAGTTCCAGTATATTCATCAAAATGAATCAGAAAGAGAGCTTGTTTGAGCAAAACATTGTTCTTGACACTCCCTTAAGGCATGTTGTGGCTTGTTTGTACAATCGAGGAAGTTGAAGAAGCTAGGATGCAGAACTGGGCTACGGAAGAAGCAGAACAACAACAAAAGAAAAACTGAACTTAAAGAATTTGATTACTGTGCAGGTTCCATGTGATGCCTCTGGGCTCTGGTCTTGCTGATCGTCGATATTTTACATGATATGCTGTTATTTTAAAGCTTTTAGCTCCAAAAGAAAAGGAGATCCTAGTGACAAAGCTTTCATTGAGCTTCTCTGTACATATTTGTCAAGGAAAATACAGCATAATTTCCCATCTGTCTTTTTGACAACAGTTAATTATGCTAGTATTAGTTTTTTACTTCTTTGCCTAGGATAGGCTTGAGAAAATCTAAGACGAGCAAACATCCAAGAATTCGTAGATAATCAATATTTGGTTCATGACCAAACACCAATTGTGACGGATAGTATATATTTAGGGAAAAGAGTTTGATATATCCCTCAACTTTGTCATTTAGATCTGATATACCCCTTGTTATGAAAGTGGCTCATATATACCCCTACTTGTAAACAAATGGCTCACATATACCCTTTTCCTCTAACGGAAATGAAAATAATAATAATTTTAATCTAAATTTTTATTATTTTTTTCTAAAAAATATAATCCCATATGAGTAAATTTAATCCTCGTCAAACATATTTTTTTTTGAATTTTGTTTTGTTTCAATGACTAATTTATAATTATTATTTTGATAATCAAATTTATTTATGTTTCACTAATATTCTTGTAAAACTTATTGTAGATGACCAAATTTTTTCTTCGAATACAAAATTAAATTACAATGCACACAAAAAAATAGTTTAATTTTTTATTCTTTAAACTATGGAATGAAAGAAAAAAACAAAATAAGAATAAGAATTCAAATAATTATAATAAAAGAAGTCAAAAAATAATTTATGTATGAAAAAAAATTAAAATATATCTTGAACTTTGATAGAAGAATCATATATGGGTAATAATTTTTAAAAAAAATTAGAAGTAATAAATATAAATTTAAAAATAATTTTTTAACTTCCGTTAAATGAAGGGTATATGTGAGCCATTTTGTAATGGCAGGGGTATATGTGAGCCGTTTGTATAACGGTAAGGGCATATATGAGCCACTTTTATAACGAGGAGTATATCAGCTTCAAATGACAAAGTTGAGGGGTATATCAGACCTTTTTCTCATATATTTATTATAATTAGTCAGTCTAAGACGAACAAGTGTTATTGCATGTAGGATAGCATTACCCCATATAGTTGTGGGCAATTTTGTTTACATAAGTAGTGGTCTTTCTATCAATTGTAGGAGCTTACTAAATGACCCTGCAAGGTCATTTTGATTACGAACATGAGCAGCAGGAAGTTCAATTCTTATCCAAATTACTAAGCAATAATCATCAAAAGCTTGTGACGTAAATTCCCCTGTATTATCAAGGTGAATGGTCTTAATAGGATAATCTGGGAATTGCGCCCTTAACCTTATTATTTGTGCCAATAACTTTGCAAATGCTAGGATAATCTGGGAATTGCCTGGTATATACTAATGATTGGTTCGAATACCATGCCTAGTATAAAATATCCTCATGATGATGACTCGGATATTATTTTTGATATATTCTAAGATTGGCTTGGTACCATGCTTGATACGAAGATATACATATATGATTTGCTCGAATACCATGTCAATATACTAACAATATGTGTATGAGTTTCATGAGAAAACCATGTTAATATTGGGTTTTATTTGCCCTGATTTCTTACCATAAATAGGTTTTCCTTTTAAGAAAAGGTTTTGGATTAACTAATCATTTTTCTGGTAGGAAAAGGTTTAGGACTCTATAAATAGAGGAATGTTCCTTCTAACTTAATCAGCATTCACAATATAGTCTCAAGGGCTTTGAGAGTTTTGGTTAGGGGGAGAATTTATGGGTCACAAGCTTGATACGTTATCACTTGTGTGAACCTCCCATGTATTCTGAGTGAATTTGGTTGAGGTTGTTTCCCTCTGTATTTGTACTCTCATATTTATAGTGGATTGCTCATCCTCCTTTGTGGACGTAGGTCGATTGACCGAACCACGTTAAATCTTTGTGTCTTTTGATATATTTCTCGTTGTCTTTCTTACTCGTGGTCTTTTGAGGTTTGCTTTGCTAGCTTCCGCATTTACACCTACTTATTTTCGATCCTAATAGTTAATTCTTCGTGATGTGGTTGTTACATGTTGATTTTGTGAGAGGACCAAATTTATTCATCGTTTTACATTAGTCACATGTTAATCCCTTAAGGGTTGTATATTTAAATACTGAGGTGGTCGTTGAATAGATCGAAAGTGCATATTAAATACCATAGTGATATTTTAAGGATCCTTAGAGGTCCTTATTTTACCTTCAAGTTTCATGATTATTTAAAATTATATGCATAATATTATGTGTTGAATTGGGGTCGAGTAATGTGTCTACTAGTACGTGTTGTTTGTACTGATACTACTTTAGCTATGTCACTTGGCATAGGGTCGAGTGATTAGTTTTAATTTGTTTAAATCTACATTTCATAATTCAAAATTTCTCGTAAGGATTCTCCTATCTATGTGTTAGAGTAGGTGCCCGCACGGCCTGGTGAATTGGGTCGTGAAATGCCTCAATTATGTCATCAAACTTAGAGATAATGCTCATCCATGCCATTGTTTGTAAACCGAAAACAATTTGAATTTTGTTAAATCATTTTTTATGTGTTCAATTTTGATTCAGTCACATCATTAACTAAATCAATTTTTAAAACTGAAATGGCTCATATATGCCATTAAACTTTGTGAATAGACTCATTTATGTCATCTATTAAAAGTTTGGATCATCTATGTCATCAGTTAACAAATAGTGATTTGAATGAGTTTTTTCTCAAACGAAATGACATAGATGACCCAAAACTTTTGATAGACGACATAAATAAACCTTTTTCTCAAAATTCAGTGACATATTTAAATATTTTTCTTATAAAAATAATAATTTTATGCTAAACTTATGAATATTTTTTAAATAGTTTTTAAAATTTACAGTATAAGCCATGTTTCATGCTTTTCCAAAAAAAAAATATCCATAAATTATGGTCAACACATTTTTAAACTTCAATTCAAATTTCATCTGAAACTAATTTATCAAAAATATTTGAAAATTTGTGACTAAACACAAGTTTCGTTCAAACATATTTCGTTCGTATTCAAAATATTCAAATGAGTTTCGAAAACTAAAACAATTAAGTGATGATTGACTTCAAATTAAACGAGTTAGTCAACAAATAAAAGTTAATATAATATGTAAACATTTTACCGTCTTTTTGGAAAAAGAATTTGTGTTTTATTGATGGAGGAAATGATTTAAAATAATCATTTACAATTTAATTCGAAAAAGAAAAAAAAAACTTGTAAGGATTCCATATTCTATTTCCAAATCTAATATGTATAAAATTTAAATAAAATATTAAATATTGTAGTGGATACCAAAACCAATTGACTTTTTTAATTTAATTAAGTTACAAATATCATAAATAAAATAAATATAATTTGCTTCATACTTTTTTATGGATAAGCTACATACCACTAGTAATTAAGGCACATTTTTTAAAGAATTATAATAAATGAGAGTCCACTTTGGTAGACAAATTCCAAAATAACTATGTACTAAATATATTGACTTGTAGCATACACGGTCCAATTTAATTAATAATATAAAATAATACTTCCTTCCTACTTCTATAAATAAATTATTTGAGCGATATAGCGATAGTTTGTTGAAAATTTCTTTTACCTTTTTTTTAGAGTTGAATTTTGAAAATTATGTGTGATCAGAAAATTTTTAGAATTTATCATGAAGTTGCATATTGAAATTTGAAAAATATCAAAAATTATTTTCATTTTTCTTCACTCTAAATCATTCACAAAAAATTAATAAACAATTCCAACTTGCATTCATCGTCAAATACAACTCAGTTGAACATTCTTTACCAGAAAATAACAAAATTTCTTACTACGCTACTAGTTCAATGTTATACCATATTTTTGACGCCACTTTTCGTGTTTATTTTATGCATTTTTTCTTCATATAATTCCAAAAGAAACTAAACAATACATCAAGTTTAGTGTAATATTCAAAACCATAAGAAAAATATTTTACTAAATCCTTTTAAATTGAAGCATGTGCAAGTATCACTCACTACCTATAAAAATATCAAAGTAAAGCCAAAAGTTAATTTACTGGAAGTTTAAATTATACTATTTTACTTTGTAAAGATGTGGATTTTAGCACAATAAAATAATTTTTCCTATCAAGTAGAAGACTTTTGACCAATTATTGAATCAAGGAACTCTACAAGACAAATTAAAGACTAAGCCATAATATTATTTGACCACATGTTAAATGTGAATATATCAAACCATATACTAAAATCCACCAAATCATGTTATATATAGAGAGATCCTCAACAATTGGATTTTTATGCTTACTCTAATATGATAAAAATAACATGTTATATCAACAGAAAGTTATGAAAATATTTTATTATTGTCGTTAGAAAAATAACCAAATTTTAAAGAAGAAAAGGCTAGGATGGAAGAGTTCTTTCAAGTTTCTTGGTTTTGTGATGATGAAAATGAAACTAATAATAATTTTGTGGTGAACCAAAGTGCTTTTGTGAGTTTTGGGAGCAAATCAAATGAAGGATTTGGAGTTTGTAGCTATGGAAATGTATCGATGAATCATCGAAACATGAACAAGAGGATGATTGAGTTCTTGAAGAAGAATTGGAGTCCCAAAAATGGACAAGTGAAGATAGAAAAAGAGAAAGTTCATAAACATATGATTAAAGAGAGGATTAGAAGAGAAAAACAAAAGCAAAGTTATTTGAACTTGTACAAATTGCTTCCTATGGGTACCAAGGTTAGTTCATTTCCATTACCACTTCTTAAGAAAAAAGTGAAAATTTCACATTTTTATTAGGGTTTTTGTGTTTTCTTGAATCAAATGTCTAGGTATTGTACTATAAAGTTTACATTTTTGTTATATTCAAGCATTTGATATTTGTAACGCGATTACTATCTTAGTTATTCTTAATTTGTGTCATAGAAAGTCGATTATAAGGTTCTAACTCCATCTTCAGTGCTCAAATCGGAGACCTCTTTTCATTGCAATTTGTACAACACTTTTGTTTAAGGCTCAATTAACAACTTCTCATTATGATTGATTGTAGAATGAGAAAAATGCTATAGTCCAAACAGCAACAAGGAGGATTGAAGAGCTACAAAAACACAAGGAAAATTTAGAAAAGAGAAATGATGAAATTCAATTGATTTTAGCACAAAGTGATAAAAAAGAGGAGGAATTTGAGAAGGCTAAAATCAAAGCAAAAGTTGGTAATCCAATTTGTGGTGTAGATTCAATGCTAGAGGTTCTCAAGTGTTTGAGGAATTGTGGAACCAAAGCAAATTCCATTCAATCAAGTTTCTCTCACCAAGAATTTTCAACATTGATTGAAATAGAAACTAAGGTAATATATTATTCAATTACGTCCGATTCGATAATATCAAGTAATTTTGATTCAAACTCTATATGAACTCGTTTATCGACACTTGAGGTCATTGCATTGCTCTATGGAAGTTGGTTGTGTTAGAGACCATTAATTTGAGTATTAGCTTAGTAGGAAGTGTTTATCTTATATTTTTTCTGTGTCAAATTATCTATCGTAATTATTAAAAATAGTTATCTTAAATTATTTTTTCATTTTAAAAGTTTAAAACAAAATTAATTATTTTTCTCATTTTATCTTTTAATAGTTATTATTTTTGAAGACTACAAACCCCTCATTTATGAATACTCAAATAAGAAGGAAAAAAAGGGTGAAATAGTTAAAAATCTCTATTAATTCAAACACCCTTAATATTTACTGTTCTTAGGGAGTTGTGAAAAAAAAATCATAAACAATAATTTGAGTAAGAAAAATTATACCCTAGAAGTGTAATATTTTGTTCTTATAAAATGTTATCGACAATAATTTGAAGAAAACAAAAAGAGAGATGATTATAAGGTAGAGAATCGAACCCTCTTAATTAAGCTATTAAAATTTTCAATTTAAATTAGTCGGATCAGATAACAGAAATGTCATGGCTTGTTCCTTTCTTTCTTTCTTCCTTTTAACTTTTTCAATTCAATGTTTGTCAAGTTTTTTCATTTCATTGACTAATTTATGATCAATTTTTTTTTGTGTGAGATAGAGTGGAGCAGCAGAGATAGAAAAAGCAGTACAAAATACTCTATTTGAAGTTGAAAGGAACTTTCGTGCCCATTGATAATTTTAGGCCACACAAAAATTATGCAACTTGTACTCATCAACAAATTTTAATTTGGTGTCTCTATTTGACCAATTTATCTACAAAATGAACTTTCCCCTATTTTTCCTCCTAATTTTATTTTATGTCATCACAGATAATTAAAGGTTAAATATATTTAATCACATATCTTTTATGGTCTTTCATTTTGATCCATGAAGGTTAGATTTTCGACTTAACCAATAAAATAATCTCATAAAAATAATCACGACTTTTCCAACAATTTGGTGGGACATGAAGAACAAAGATAGTAGTAACATACCCATTGTAATCCCACGAGTGGAATATGAGGATGGTAGAGTCAAGAGTACATTATAATTTTTACTGATCCATCAAAAACAGTGATATTCAGCAAAGCACAAGAGTTCCACAGCAAAAACTGTTTTAAGTGACTCATTATCTCACATCAAAATTGTTAAAGAAAGGCGTTGACGAGGCTAGAACAGGAAAAATAGACATAAGTGAGAAAATCACTTGAGAGGAATGAACCTTGACGAGTGAGTAGCACCAATACCAGGTCTACCGTGCTTGACAGGTTTATATGAGATAGAGAACTCGGCCAGATAGTGGCCGATCATCTCAGGCTTGACTTCAATCTGATTGAAGGTTTTACCATTGTAAATTCCGATAACACTTCCAATCATTTCAGGAAAGATGATCATATTCCTAAGGTGAGTCTTGACAGGCTCTGGCTTTTCACCTTGTGGAGCCTCGCGTTTCTGCCAAAAAAAAAATGCATCTGTAAATAGGTGCTGGTGAAAAGGAATAATACGCAATATGAATATCTGCTAAGAGTAAACAAACACTGACAAGATCATGGAGGCTTATCAACAGGAACGCTAACTCAATAAACCACGAAACTATACATTTTAGCAACTTGGGAGAAGTTCAGAAGACGCAGAAACAGCTAAAACCATCACTCCATACATCCCCACGATACGTCTATTTTCATGTGTTGAGAAAAATGTCATCATCTTCACTTCAAGTCCACTTATCAATTATTATCAGTATAGAATATTTTAACCATGAAATCTTACTAGTAGTGTTTCTGAATCAATCTGTCTACATAGCAATCAATCATATACACTAGGACAGATTTTAGATCCAAATATCTAGTATATTATGCTCAAGTCAATTAACAATAATTCTCCCAACGACGCTAAATTAGGCATTTCACTAGTAAAGTCACCAAACTGAATTAAGCATAAAGCATTACACACCTTCGATCACCTCCATCTGTATAACTTACACAAAAGAAGGTGAATATGGAAAGACTCTTAAGACTCAAGTCACTTGGGTTGATGAAGATCTAAACCAACTTGTTTAATACAAATTCAACACTTCATGATTTCACCCAGTGTTCAGGGAAGCGTGAAGCTGAAAAAAGCGATAAGGCCCCGCTTCACGCTTTAAGCAATGAAGCAGTCACATACTCATTCCAGTCTGTGAAGCGTAGAAGGCTCGCATCGCTTGCTTTGCTGAACACTAAATTTTCACCCTAAGTTAAGCAACTCATATAACACTTAAGAAGATCAAAATAACAAATTTTAATTCAGCTCAAACTTGATGCTGCAAGGGTCTCCTTTAGAATGAATATCAAAGTTGATAGAAGCCAACACTAACACGTAAACAGGCCAGAGTGAAAAAGGAACTCGAAAACACTATATGCATGAACATAAACAGTCCAGATTGATACAACAATTCGAAAAAGTTCTTTTCAGCATGTGATATTCATTTTGCCATCATTCAAAGATACAAAAATTATACCAAACTTCTGAAAGATCAACAAAAGTAAACAATGCAGTTCGACTGTTGCCCCTTTGTTGATAGATCATACGAAACTTTTTCAGATAGCAAATGTTACAAAAGCAATAATTAACGACAGATGTATCCACAATACTGTAACAGGTTGACAGTTTTTTCGCAGGGCGGGGGACCAACATGCCAATGATAAGTGTCAAAACAAACAAGAGCACAAATATCATATGCATACCGCCTTCCGCAGCTTCTTGATCAGTGCCATTGGCTTCCTCTTCAAACCTCTCTCGATCCTGCAACAACTCAAATGCAAAAATTGACACAGATGTAACAGGAATATATATATATATATATATTTGGCATCAAAATACAAATGTATGCTTAGCATAATCTTAAGTCTCAGAAATATATATATATTGAAGATACAGGGAATTTTTACGCAACTACTGGTTACTATCCAAGTGTTAATAATAAAATATGTACATTTTGCAAGCAAACAGAGAATTAGATACAGTTAACTGTACTATGAATAGTATAACTGAAAATGAATTGGGGAAAAACCTTCTACGGGGACGTGCATTGAAGAGCTTGACGAGCTCGTCAATGTTCAAGTCGAGAAGAGAATCGAGATCAACGCCTCTGTAACTAAACTTTTTAAACGTCCTCTTCCTTGGCAGTCCGGTCGTCACATCGGCTTCAATTTCCGCCATGGTTGTGGAGATGGAAATCGGCAAACTCTGCGGCGGAGGTAAGCGGCGTTAGGGTTTTTTGGTGGACTATGAAGTGGCGTTGGGGTATGATAGGTTTTGTGCTAAATGGGCTGCGATGGGTCCAATTTCACAAAATAGGGCTGAGCCCAAAGTTACTGGTCCGTGATCAATGACCAAAGATTTCCGTCCTCCTTTTTTGGTTTTCGATTCAATTCGAATCGTACACAAAATCGTCATATCCGTGACTCTAGTATACTTAATTTTAATTTTTTTAGGGTAAGAATTTATTTTAAACCTAAATATACCTTATTGTAGTTGGCTTAGTAATAGTTAATCTTAACCAAAAGAAAAAACAGACATTAGGTGCATTTTGTAAGTTGTAGCTACTATTTTGATTTATTTATAAAACCAAACAATTAGACATAAAAGAAATCCAATTCTTAAAAAAACTACACATTTATAACGGTTTTCAAAATAACTTGAACCAAAAATTTATCAAAAATAATTTATATATCAAAAACAAGGTGGACATAAGGTCATGTACACTTTTAACACACTTTAAAGAAGATGATTAATTTAGTAAATTTAACTACCAAGTTTTAGCTTTAAATTGTTATGATGTAAACTATTGAAAAATACTAATCAATTTTCTTAATTTTTTTATCATTAAATTCACTTCTCTTTTATCCTTTATATCTTCTAGTGTGGAGGGAACTTTTTTCAAATAAACTTAAACAAATATAATTACACAATAAGAATAAGAATATAAATAATATAAATTGTGTAATATCTTCCCTATATCAGTTCAATTAAATGTTCCAGCATAATAAAAAAAGATTCAATGGTGTAAATGGATAAGAACAAACATAATTAAGGAAAATGACATCAATTAAGCAAATTAATTAACACAAATAGAAGTAATTTCTGGATTAAAATAATACTACTAACACTGTTCTTCATTTTCTTCATTTTCTTCATACAAATCTGTTACTATTCAATGAAAACGATAGAGCACAAGGCATACTCCTAAAACAAACAAACCCTAACAATGGAGAAACGAGTAAAAACTGCAAAAGAAAGGGGGGAAGAAGAAGAAGAATAAAAAACCCATGAAGAAAAAGGGTGGATTTGATATCATCGCTAGAGAAATGTAAAAGTAATTTACAGATTCAAACACCCAAATTCAGATTAGTTTCTTCATTTCTTCGCTTTCTTAGCCGGAGACTTAATAGTTTTCGGCTTCTTCACAACTTTCTTCGCTGGAGTTTTCTTCACTTTAGCAACTGCGGCTTTCTTCACTGGGGTTTTCTTCGCTTTAGCCGGAGCAGTAGCTGGCTTCTTCGCTTTCTTTGCTGGTGCTGCTGCTGCTGCAGGTTTGGCTTTCTTCACTACAACTTTCTTCTTCGGGGCTGTCACTTTCGACTTTGCGGCAGCAGTTGCGGTTGTGGAGGTGGATTTCTTCTTTGTTGCCGGAGCCGGTGCCTTCTTTGGCTTCACAACGGCGGCAGGTTTCACAACAGGGGAAACCTTAAAAGAGCTCTTGATTTTAGTTAGTTTTCCTGAAGCAACAAGCTTCTTCAATTGAACCAACAAAAGCTTCCTGAAGTTTGGAGGCAAACCCTTTTGCTTTTCCTCAATAAACTTGGCTATCGCCACTTGACTCGATCCAGTTCTTTCCTTCAACGTAGTTATTGCTTCAGATATCATCTGCAACACAAACCCCATCATTTAAAATGTCAAATTCACAACCCCAATCATAAATTAAACTCAAAAACTCCAAAAAGCACCAATCTTTATCAAAAAAATCAGAAAAAAAAAACAGAAATTTAATATCCTAATACCTCAACATAAGGAGGATGAGATCTGGGTTTCTTCGGTGCAGAAGTTTTCTTCGCAGATGCAGTAGCAGACACCATTGTTGCAACAGAGCTTAATTCACACTGTATAATTTGTACTGTTTTATGAGTGATGAGAAATGATAAAATTGGCTCAAACTTCGAATGGTATATAAAGGGAAGAAATGAAATCTGATTGGTTAAAATGAGAGCGACACGGATCGGTATAGATTTGAATCTCAACCGTTCGATTAAAAGATATCAACGGCTTAAAAGAGTCCTAAGATAGACTACGCGGATCGAACAAAATGGTACCTTTTTCTATTTTTAAAAATATATTTTCCTTTTTTGAAAAAATAAAAAAAATGGGAGTTTTGGGATAAAAAGTAAATTTTTGGGGGGAAATGAAGGTTAAATAATTTGAATTATTATTTTAGGATTTTAATGAGATTTAATTTTTAGGATTAACTATTATGATTCCGATATGGTTTCAAGAAATTTCTAATATTGCTTATGTAGTTTAATTTTTTCATCATTAGACATGTGAATATTTTTAGTAAAAATACAATGAATAATATTTGACTATTAAGAAATAATGAACATTATGTATGATAAAAAAAAAATTATAATGTAAGAATTTATTTTGCAATGAATAATTTAACAAAAAAATATATTACAATAACTCACACACATACATTGTACTTTATGTATAATGAATTTATTTTTTATATGAACTCAATAAATATGATATATAAATTTAGTAAGATATAATGATTTTGATGTATTCGTTGTACTTAATGTATAACAAATTTATTTTTATGTAAATTCAATAAATATGAGTAAGATGCAATGATTTTAATATAATAAAAAATATTTTTTATTAAAACTCAAATTACTTTTTAAAATTAATAAATATTAATTTATCAATTAAATAATATTTTTATAAAATAATAATAATATTTTATAGTTCCACATGTATTTAATTTAGTGAGAACTTATTGTATTCGTATGGATAAATTTTTATTTCTATCAATTGAGGTAATTAGTTTGTGATTTTACTTCATCTAGAATATTGTACAAACATCCTTGTGTAGTATATTGAACTATTGTTGATATTCTGTATTCGAAAGGCTTTTTTTTAAAAAATGTGTATTAAGTGTAGTTTTAAATTCAAAAGAATTTACGATTCTCATTTATAAAGGCTTATTTATATATTTTTATTTTTATTTTTCGAATTCTAAATAAAAATCCTTAATCCAATACGGTGTGAACCTAGATATAACAGTCATAACAACATAAGTTGAAAGTATTGCGTTAATCTATGTTGAATGATGTGTTTTCTAAGATTGTTTGGGTTTAAGAGAGAAAAATAAGTTTCAATTTACATGAAAATTAATATAAAGGACATAAACCTCAACAATTTGAGCATTAATTACATCATTTTTCAAAAAAATTAAAATTACAATAATCTCATTGATATAAATCATGGTATATGACTTTAAAAATTCTTAGATAAGTATATCTCGTCATTAATAATTATATGTATCACGAAGCCTAATTTATAATAGTTTATATGATCGAACTTAAGGAGAAATATGAACACTCTCTCAAATACATGAATGAGTACTCTTTTTGTTCAATAAAATACACGAACAAAAAAAATTATCTTTTACTTCATAAAAAAAATGTTAAGGTAACTAAAGACCCCGTTTAGAAGTGTTAATGGTTTAATTTGATAGATTCAGAGTCGGAGCTAGGTGAGGTTCATGGTTTGAACGACCCCACTAGTTTTTTCGTAGATTTCATATTTGTATTAAGATATTAAAAAAATATATATATGTATATTAACTTATGAACTTTCAAACAAATTGATTTAGAACTCCAAACTCCTAATCTTAACTTCGCTTCTGGATAAATTATTCTAAGAAAGTTTATGATATTTGAATTACTCTATTCTATATAATTAAAATTAGAAAATGTCTCATTTAATAGGTAAAAATATCAAGTTTTACCATCACACATAGCGTGTAATTAAGACAATATTTGTATCTTTGTTATGACAATTTTAATTTATTTCTTAGGACATTTTATTGGGAGGTTATAGAAGAAATATGAGAGCAGACGAAAAGAAAACTCTATAGTTGTAATTTTGATAATTACATTTCATAGCTTTAGTTTCTTTTGTTATGAAAATTGTGATTGTATATTTCTACTTGTTTGTATAGTTCGCTTGCATTCGTAATATACAAATATGATTAGTATATACCAACTATGTATTTACATATTCAGGATTTCTTCAAAACTTTGCATATATTTCACTTTTCAAGGTGATTTATTATGAATTCATAAATCGTATACAAATAGGTATGATAAGCATATACAAAAAATTCTGAATTTGTCCAATCCATAATCAAATTCTAACAAATCGATGAATTATACAAATCAGACTAACAAATCGTGAATGATTTGTTACATTGATTCAACAATTTCTCATTAAATATTGAACACAAGGGCGAATTTAAATGTTAAAAATGAAACATGTGATGTTTTCATAAAACTAATTATTTTCTATATATATATATATATATATATATATGTATATGTATATATAACTAGTATATTATTCTCTACTGACACATATACTACAAGAAAGCTAAATAACTTATTGACTAATTATTTTCTATGTATATACATATATATATATATGTATATATATATATATATGTGTATATATATATATATATATGTATATATATATATATATGTATATATATATATAACTAGTATATTATTCTCTACTGACACATATACTACAAGAAAGCTAAATAACTTATTGACTAATTATTTTCTATGTATATATATATATATATATATATATAACTAGTATATTATTCTCTACTGAAACATATACTACAAGAAAGCTAAATAACTTATTGATTGAGTGTTTAAGATATTTGTCTAAAGGATTAGGGAATCAATTGACTGTTGATACATTTTTTTTTATTTTTTTTAAGGGTACACTCAAATATTAAAACTTTTAAATCCACCTTTAAATTCAAATTGTCATAAAGAAAGAAACATATTTCCTCTTTATCAAAATATTTCATTTTGGATGAAAAGCCCACTAGAGGGCCCAATATAGATGTGGGTAATTCAGTGTGGAACTGATTTGTTTTTGAGCCCACTTTTAGGCCCAAAGACTTGTAGAGGTATACTATTCAGAGAAAATTTCAGAAATAACAAATATAATAGACATAATAAAACTTAATAATTATAGCTTCAATAATTGCGTTTCATAGCAATAGTTCATTTTGCTATGGAGGATATGACAGTATATTTTTACCCGTTTGTATATTTCACTTGTAAATATACAAATAGGGCAAGTATATAAGAGTTCTGTATTTAGAGTTTTTTCATAACTTTGTTTGTATATTTCACTTGCCAATATACAAATAGATAGGGTAAGCATATATAAAATTTTGAATTTGTACCATCAAGAGTCGAATGAATTTATACAATTCAGCAAATTATATAAACTAGGCTAAAAACAAAATATGACGAAAGTACAGATGCGAATAAGAATTTACCCGAACAATAGCTATATCATTTAACATGGTCTATATATTTGCTATTTTACACAATTTTTTCTACTTTTAAATGAGTTTAGGTTTTATTAAAACTATTAACTAACATAATTTTTAATTCTGTGTTATTTAATTTTTATATTTTATTATTTGAGAATTCAACACATTTAATTCCAACATCAATAATATGAAAGCTAATACATACTGAATAAAAAACATAAGTTTTATTTAATTTCATATAAATGATAAACATATTGAAGTGAAAAATTAAGGAAAAATGCATAAGTAACCCCTCAACCTATGCTTGAAATCTCATAGACACACTTATATTATATTAAGATTCTATTACCCCCTAAGCTTATTTTATAAATAATTCCCCCCCCCCCCCTCCTTTTTTGGCCTACGTGGCACTAGTTTGAAAAAAAATGTTAACACATGTTGGATCCACAAGATGGTGCCACGCAGGCCGAAAAGAGGTAGAAAATTATTTATAAAATAAGTTCAGGGGTAATATCACCTTAGAGTATAAGTGTGTCACTAAATTTCGGGCATAGATTGAAAAGGTACTCGGCTATTATCCCAAAAATCAAAATCATAAGTACGATTAGCAAGACCTAGTTGGTCAAACATCAGAACTTGACAAAAAAATTTTACTCATCATAGATTCCTTTTACTCATTTTCAATAAAGAAACAAACTATATATATAGAAAGAGAAAAGAAAAGATCTTTTTTTTATAAAAAATTTCTTATTCGATGTCTAGAACCTGCATTGAAACTCTAACGAAATCCAAATTACGCATTGCAGGACCTATTCAGGATGACGATTTATAGCCACAACATAAATCTAAAGCCAAAAAGAGAAAACTAAAGACAAGTTAAAACTTGTGGACATCTTTTATATTCTCACAAGATTATCAAAGTAAAAAAGACCAAAAATAATTCCAACAAAACCCTCACAAAGCACTTTATCATGGAATATATACTAATGGTCCAAAGTCTAAACAAGAAAAAAAAAAGATCAATATGCCTCATAATGGAAAATAATGTTCTTTATCAACAACAACTTCCTCTTTTTTTCAAACAATATTTCTCATATTATCTAAATTAACATTTCAAAAGCCTTATGATAACAAATACATTCATCTATATACATAAGATGATCACTAAAAAGAACTCTCAAATCTCAAAAGTCTAGCATACCAAATAAAGAAAAAAAAAAAGAAACAAAGAATTTGTGAACTAGCACCCAAAATCTTATTTACAAGATGGTGGAATAGCTGATTTCTTGGTTTGGCTTTCGACAAACCAAACTCGAAACTTGGTGTGTGTTGTGATGAGTTCTTAGAACCCTAGTTTCATCCGCTCGTCAAGTTTTAGCCTTAAATCACTTTCTTCAGGAACCTTTCCACCACTCTCCAACATTTTGTGCCACCAACTGGATAGTTCATCCTGTTAAGGAATTAGAGACGGAGTTAAGATTTAACGTCAATGGATCATTACGTGTACAACTTTCTGTACTTTATTCACATCCATATGGCCCGAGTTAACTAGATTCACTCGCGTATGGAATCAAGTAAAACCAACTCAAGGACAAGATGCAATATCAAGCTAGAGAAAAAAAATTATGAATCTATCAAAAGGATTACTTCCTTAAAGAAAAGAAAAGAAGTACTCCTATCTGTTCCAATTTGTTTGTCTTAACATAATATGACTTACATTTTACGTATCTTTCATTCAAAACTACAAGATTCAAAAGTCTTCTTTACTTTTTTAACTTCATGCCAGGTCAAAACTAGACAAACAAATTGAAACGGAAGGAGTACTTAACATGATATGACTACATTAATTCTACAATCTATAGTTTAAGACTACAACATTCAAAAGCCTTTTTTTACTTTTTAAACTTCGTGTCGAGTCAAAATCAGACAAACAAATTGAAACAAAAGGAGTACTTAACATGATATGACTACATGCTATATATCTTTAGTCTAAGACTACAAGATTCTAAGAGTCTTCTTTAATTTCTTAAATTTCATGCCAAGTCAAAACCAGACAAACCAATTGAAACGGAAGGAGTACATAACATGATATGACTACTCTACATATCTTTAGTTTAAGACTACAAAATTCAAAAGTCTTATGTACTTTCTTAAACTACGTGTCAAGTTAAAAACCAGACAAACAAATTGAAAACATGATATGACCCTCACAACAAAAACTATCACTAGAAGGTCTAATAAAAATTGGCAAGCAAGAGAATTAAACTAGAAAAATAACAAGCTTAGAGACGTAGGAATCTCCGAAACACTATGCATAATGTGCAAGTAAAAATTATATTACCTCCAAAAAGTCTTGGTTGGAGATATACTGGCTTCCCACAGGGCATTTAACTCCACAAACATCAACACATATGCAGTTATTGGAATCTCTTTCTAATTTTTCTCCTTTGAGACCTGTGGATTCAATAAATAGGAAGACGTGGCAAACGTAAACAGATAAAAGAATAACTACCTATTCTGCACTGAAAGATGGAAGAGAATTTGAAATGCACATTAACTACTATAAAGCTTACCATTAATGCATGCAACATAATATCCTGTACCCCCCAGCCCTGCTTCTGACCTCCCTAGTCTCAAACGCAAGAAAAACCCGTCCAAATGCGATAGTGAAGCGTGGGAATTCATCCATCTAAGGCAACCAAAAAGTGTAAATATATGTAACAAGCGACTACCGGTGAAAACAATGCTAAATAAATTCATTTGGGGCAAGAAGTATAACTTTAGAACCTCTATAGCCCCAAATCAAAACAGATATAAGCCGCGTTGTGATAATAGATCAATACTGCATCTAACACTAGCTTTATATGTGGAAATCTTTTGAACTTCCGTTTCTTCTTACTGGACTTTAAACAGTACTAAATCCACACTTAAAGAAGTAACAAACATGAAATTGATAAATTGAGTTGCATAAGATGATTTGCTTACTTGAGAATATCAATACGAGACAACCGAAGACCCCTGATGACATCGAAAATTCCTTTTGGAACAACTGCTATCTCCTTACTAACAAAATTGGAAGAAATTATATTTTCTTTCAAACTGTTCTCCGTAGAATCAGACATTCTTTGCTTCGGAACTTGGTTGGAACCAGAAGTTATTGCAAACAAAAACTGCTTTCTCTTGTGCATTAAGTCACTAGATGATTTATCTCTACTGTGATGAACACGATTAGCAAGTTCGATGGGATGACTTTGCTTTATTTCAAGTTGGCTAGGCAAACATTCGTTGACAGATACGACCCGCAAATTGTCGCCCCTGTTTGAAGCTGAAGTTGGGCAGGAAATAGCCCAATGATCAAGCTGAAAACATCTAATGCACAAACAAGAAGATCCCTCAGCGCCTTCGTAAGCCCTGATGCTTCTAATAAGAACTTCCAATTCAGATTCTGTCACCTCTGAACAGTTGCGCAAGTCATGGCCACTTTTGCCACAGAAGAAACAAGTTGTTCTTGTGTAGCTACTGCTATACTCATTTCTTGTTGAAAAAGGTCCTATGAGTTTAAGGGCATCCAATCTCCTAGAAAACAGTGAGGACAGTGCCTCAGACTTCTTGAACTTGGGAGAAGATACAATAGGATGCAGATTATTCATGGACCTTTCAAAATTATTGTCACGAATCTCTTTTGAGCTGGCTGCAACATCATCATGTTGGTCTTTATCCGAAGTCCCCTTTACATCGGAGCTTGCCTGTTCAATCCGACACTCCACACTTGTTTCATGTGTAGTTGGCTTGGAATTATCTATGTTCACAACAGTTCCAGGAGTTTTGTTGGAGAATCTAGTAATCCACAGGCTACGAAGAGACTGATTTCTACTAGACATGTCATATTCAGATGAATGAGAGGTATTTTTTTCCTCACAGATGCTTGTTCTAAGTCTAGATATCGAGTCATTAGAAGCTTTGTTTTCTACAGAAGTGTTTCTACTAACCTCCCGAGGAGCAACAACTGCTGGCATAATATGAGTTTGCATCAGTGGAACTTCCTTGCAAGCCACTGTAGATTGGTTGGATTTGTCATTAGACATTAGCATGTGTGCATCTAACATATCACCTTCCCGATGGCAGGATATTAGTGGAAAATCAATGAGGATTTTGTCAGCTGATGGGATCTTTTTAGGCTCTCCCACTGAGTGATCCTCTTTCGGTATTTCTGTTTCAGACACCTTTAAGGTTGGACAGTATAGAGACTGAAACAAAGATTGGAACCCCATTGACCTGCTAGCGGAATCATGATCTTTCTCATACGCAACAATTTCCTGATGATTAGTCTCTTTTACATGATTTTCCTCATTATTAGGAGTAAAGGTGAGAGCAAGAGTAGGAGACTCTTCAAGAGTGGATTTAGGCAAGCCCTTTACCATGTTTGAAATCCAAGTCACAAAAGAGCTATTATGTGCAACTGTCGATTCTGTAGCAGGATCCCGGTGCACATCCGTTCTGATTCGTTTACTTCCGACAAAAAACTGCTTCTCAAAGTGCCAACGTTTCTTACCCTTTGGGTTTAACCCTGTACTGTTGCAGCTTTCTACACTCTCATGGCTATCTTCCTCATCATTTGACATTTTGTTATTGGAAGTTCCGTCGGACAATGCTTTTGCTTTGCCTTTCCTTCTATATGATGAGGACCTGCTATGTGTTGGAGGAGTTTCAGGTGGAACAGAACTTCCCCTAAGAAGTTGCTCCTCATTCTGATCACAAGTCTCGATAATTCCTGGAATATGTAGATCATTCTCAGCTGTGCCCTCCAATACTGGGAGACCGGTAGATTCTAATGTGTTCTCTGCTTCCATTTTGATTGGTGAACTTGGAAGCAGACATGCAGGGCTCTCTGAGTCTTTGACAGTAGGAATTAGAGCCTGACTGCCACCGGAAACATCTTCATTTCTACACTTATTGCCAGTCAAAACTTCTTGATTATTTTTTCCTGCTAGAGGTTCAGTGGTAACCGCATCAACCTTGGAACTGGCTCCATGTAGCAGAAATCTCTCTGTTCCAAAATCTCCTTCACCTGCATCAAAACAAGTCAGTAAATAAGAAACATGTTAGGAAATCGGATATCTTAAAGTCTAGCTGGCCATCCTTTCGTCAGCCGACTAAACCAAGATGGTGTCACATACGCCCCACAATCTTAACATAACAGACACCGTTGGGATTAAAGTGAGTTTAGAATAGAAGACTATACCTGCATCATTTTCACAACTTTCAACTATCGGAACACAAAAGCCCTTCTCAGTATTCTTCACATTTTCCTCATCTTGATCAGCGTCTACCATATCAACTCCGTCAGCAGCGTTCATTATCTTCACTTTGCTGCTGCAGCCTGTCGGATGATTATTTACTCAGTGACTAATAATATAAAGAAAATAAACGTGAGCAACACCGCCATATATATGGTGCTACTAAAAACATGTACCAGGCAAATATCCTTACCAATTTCATTTCCACTTTCCAATACCATTTTTTTGGTCTCCAACCTTTCTTGATCGATTATCTTCTCATAAGCAGCATTTTCATCATAAGTCCCCTTAAATCTGTTACTTTGTGATGGTGCGGTAATCAAAGTGGTTGGTCCCACATTCCACAGACGAAAAGGTTTTTTGTCAGCTAAGCTACTCTCAGCACATTTGAGGCTCAAACCTTTACGAGGGGACCAAACTAATTCCGATAAGGGATCAGATTCTGCAAATGCCATATCCACGGTTGAGCTTGCATTTACACCTGCACCTACAGGGTCTTTTAGCTTCGTATGGACATTACGAGTAGTGGTGCAACCTAGAGCAAGTCCTAAATCAATATCATCGTCGTTGAAATTTGTCATCAGCAAGACAGACTACAACAGCTTGTAAGGAAGCCTGATAAAAACAAATATATATCTCAGCCAATTCCAGTAAATAGCCAGAGTCCATGCAAAACAAGTATATAAATGACTACCAAATCACATGAAAATCTTCTCTGGGAGACAACACAAATAAAACTACGTTGGAAACGTTTCTCGAAACATCTATTATCATTTCCTACTATACTTCACTCTGCACCACAACATTCCTTTTTATAGCTGTCATCAGCAATATATCAAAGTGATATGCTACAAAAAAGATAGTGGCTTCTTCCACGACTCGAACCATCTTACACTACCGACTCTTAATACACCATCTTCCCAACACCACAAAATCTGGAATATGCTACTTTTATGGTGCATTCTTTTTTCAAAAAAAGATCGAAAAGTATTATAAAAGCAAAATAAAAAACATGGCAAGCATATGCTACTTTATCTATTGCATTCTTTTCTTTTTATCATAGATTCAGATTCAGCACAACTTGGTACTCAGATTCCTCTTATCTGCAGTTTCCAATTGAGCACTTCAAACATATCAAATTACAAAGTCTCATGAACTAATACTTCTATTAACTACCCTGATCGACGCGATAATTCAAATCCCTAGCCCTTAAACCAGTGCTAAGCTTAACCACTCATATGACCTAAATAACGCGAATTCAAATTTAGCCAGACAATACTTCAAGATATTTCAAATTTAGATTTTCAGATCAATAACTAGACTTAACCACTCATATGACCTAAATAACGCGAATTCAAATTTAGCCAGACAATACTCAAATTTAGATTTTCAGATCAATAACTAGACATTTCATCAACTAATGAACTCTGATTAAATATCATCACATATAACAAAAAAATCAATGATTTAGCTCATGCATAATGTTACTACCTGCAAAAAAAATAACACTTATTCAACAAAAAAATAAATAAATTATTCTTTTAGCAAGTTTCAATAGTTATAAACTACAAAAAAAAAAAATACTTGATCAAGAACATTTCAACTTCTTCTACAAAAGTACAAATAAAATCAAACATATTAACAAAACCAAAAAGAATACTCATAATAACATATTCTAAAACTTTCAAGTATAAAAAAAAAGATATTAAAGAAAAAAACCCATGATTCAAACTTACTAAAATACGAAATCTTAATAGCTCAGTTGATTAACTATTTGAAACACGATAAATAATCTCCTTTATCCATAAAAACAAGAAGAAGGAGCAAACCATCACAGTAATCAATTATTTTCACCACAAATCATAAATTTTTATGGCTAATTAATCAAGAAAACGTAATTCTTATATAAATTAAACAAATCAAGAAATACCCACGTACCTTTTTTTCCAAAAATCCATAGCAAACTCTTTTATCTCTCTTAAAAATCAAAACTTATCATTTCTTACAATTCCACCTCCATTTTTACAAGTACACTAAAAAAGTAAAAGGTATTTTTTTCTTGATATGTAAAGAAAACAGAGGATGAAATTGAGATACTTAAAGAAATTGCAAAAAAATATATAGTAATAATTTTGGTATGTACAATATGTTATTTTATTTTTTTTTTGTATTGTAGAAGAAAAAAAAAAACAAAATTTGTCAAAAATTGTGAAGTCCCAAAGACAGTATACACTAACTTTATTGACTAGTGGTTGAGAAAAATGCTACGTGGACTGTTCCAAACCAGTGAATTTCGATATGAAAAAATATACTACTTTTTTATTTATATTTTATTTCTTTATAATCGTTATCGTGATCGACACAATAGAAATTAGATACGTATATACTTTATTTTTGTCATAGGAATTGTATTATATATATATATTATATTTTAATTATATTATTATTTATGAAATTATTCTGAATATATAGAACGATGAACAAAATAACCATTAATTGTTATTAGAGATTAGCAAATTGAATCATTATTAATTGTGTTAGTATGGGACGATTAAAGAGTCAAATTATTATTATTATTATTATTATTATTTGTTACGTGCGAGGAGCCGAATTGTTATGTTGCATCACGAATGACATTTTATTTGGAAAGATATTTTTTATTTTACAATTTAAGTTATATTAGTTATTGTTTTTTATTTTACAATTTAAGTTATATTAGTTATTGACTTATTGTTATAAGGTAATTTGAAATTATGAGATTCAATTTGAAAGTTTGGTATTTATCGTATTATTTTTTTTCTTCAATAATATGTAAAGAATTAAGCTTCACTAAACATCAATTATATTAGATATGTTATTAATGCTAATATGTAAAGGAAATTTGATGGGATGATAGTGTTAAAATATTATATAATAATAGTAGACGAAATTTAAATCTTATTGGAGATAATTTTATCACTACAAAATATTATAAATAAGACTTTAATTTTTTTAGATAATGCTAAATGGTCAAAAAAATTGTCAGAAATTTAAAAAGTCTATAATATTTTTTTAAAAAAATAAACAGATTTTTTTTCATTTTACATTAAAATGTATTAAAGTTAAAAGGATAAAAATGTTCAAAAAATAAAATAACATAGTACAAAATATGTTATTTTGTAATTCTGATCAAATTCTGGCCAAAAGAATTTTCGTTTTTCTTTTACTCATTTCATTTTAATTAATTAAACAATAAGTTTTCAAAGTAAATAATTCTGCAAAATTCAGAAGATAGTGTTATACACAACTCCAAGTTTTACGTGCGAGGAGCCGAATTGTTATTGTTGCATCATGAATGACATTTTATTTGAAAAGATTTTTAATTTTACAATTTAAGTTATATTAGTCATTGTCATAAGGTTATTTGAAATTATGAGATTGAATTTGAAATTATGATATTGAATTTGAAATTCTCAAAAATTATTATATTATTTTTTTCTTTAATTACACGTAAAGATTAAAACTTCATTCAACATAAATTATGTTAGATATGTTAATGATAACATGTAAATGTGATTTGATGGGATAGTATCGTAATAAAGATTATATAATAATATAGTACATTGAAATTTAAATTTTACTTTTAATGAGATAATTTTATCACTACAAAAATATTATAAATAAGACTTCAATTTTTTTCTTTTGGGTAATACTAAATGACAAAAAAATTTAGTCAGAAATTTAAAAAGCCTATAATATTCTTTTTATTCTAAAATAAATTGATTTTTTTTATTTTTAAATTAAAAACTATTAAAGTGAAAAGAGTAAAAATGTTCCATAAAATAAAATAATACAGTGTGAAATATGTTATTTTATAATTTTGGCCAAAAGGATTTTCCTTTTTCTTTTACTCATTTCATTTTAATTAATTAAACAGAAAGTTTTCAAAGTAAATAATTCTACAAAATTGAGAAGATTGTGTGTTACACATTTCTTGTGTCCACAAAAGGCAAATTGGGATATGAAATCAAAGCAAAATTATTAAAGATTTGCCATTTTTAGAATGAGTAAGTTGAAAACTAGGAGTCAAAAAAGGAAGAAAAAAGAGTGTCTACTTTTGGAAATGGAATTATTTTATTTTAACCACTTCAAGTACAAAGAAAATAGTACTACTAGTAGAAAAGATTGTATTGCTTCATTGGGAAATAATTAGTGATTTGAAACTTTATATTATATCACCTTAGTAGTACTTTATTTGATTGGATATTACTATACTTATATATATATATATGGAGTGGAGGATATAACTTGCCTTTTATGTCATGGATAAGGTGATCAACATGGAATAGAAAAATTCTATTTTTATTCTTTTTTTTTGTGGAGTAGGGCATGGCTTTTCCATACAATATGTTTTGGATTTTAAGATTTAAACAAGTTTTTTTTTAATCGTAATTTTTATGTATTTTTTTAAAAAATATTTTGGTTTGTTGAATTATAGTAATTTTTATGTACTTTAAATATTTCATTTAGAAAAATTTATGTATAAATTCTCGATCACAGTTAAATTGTTTGATCCTAAAAAAAAAAAGTGAAACACATATTGGGACAAAAGAGTAATATAATATAATCAACCACAAAAAAATGATTGCAAATGAGAAAAATAATTATAAATCATTGACTAATATAAGTGCAATAATACTCTATTTGTCATACTTTATATTTTTGGTTCATTTACAAAATATTATTTTTTTCTCTTTCCTATGACTCTTACATTTCTGTTCACGACTTGACCTATATTTAAGATTATAAGATTCAAGAGTCTTTTTTACTTTTTTATATTTTATACCAAGTTAAAAATAAAATAGACAATGAAATTTAAAAGTCTGTTTTACTTTCTTATACTTTGTATAAGTTTAAAATAGAATGAATAAATCGAAACGAATGAGTAATATTATAAAATGAAGATTACGTGAATTGTCTTCCAACATGTTCTTTTGTTGTCTTCCACATGTTTGAGTCTTCAAAGATTTGGTTCTTTTGGAGCTTCTAGGGTTGTAGGATTTTTTTTTATATATATATATTATGGTAGGAATATTTCACTAACAAGTTAATTGGTCTTTTTTGGTTAGAAAATAGTACTATGATTTCATGATAATAAATATTAATTGTGATTATAGTAGTGAAGATCATACTATTGGTCAGATTAAAATATGTATATAAAAATAAATTACTAATAAGAAGTTAATTATCATAATTTTTTTGAATTGAAAACTTGACAAATATAGTGTAAATACTTTGATACTATTAAATGGAAAAGAAGATTTTTGTGAAAATTGACTCAATGGATTTATTTGATTGAAATATATTCACAATTATTTAAACAAAAATTAAATAAGGTTGAGGTAGGTTATAGCTAAAAATAAATAATAGAAAATAAGAGGGGTGAGATAGTCAATCAAACTCAATGAAATTTTGTCTTAATTTCATTTTCCAATGTTGTTAGCTCTATCCCTTGTGACAAACCTAGTAGAAAGTGACAATTCCTACCTAAAATTCAGTTTAAAAGAACTTGTTGCAAAAGACATTCTTTGATACTTCAATTTGTATTTTTATTTTTTCGTTTCATTTTACTCGATTCTGCTCTTACATTTTAAAATAAGAAAATTATTAAATTTTTTAAAAATATATATTTTATACATTGTTTAAAGTATAAGAGAGTTATCGAAAACAGGACAAATTACTTGAATGTCAAAATCAAACGGCGGTTATTTTTCCTTTTACTAAATCGAATATTTGATGCATCAAAATTAAAGGCCTAAACTTGGATTTGAAGATATTTTTTTGTCCTCACATTTAAAAGAGATTATATTTTGATACAAAATACTTAAACACAATTAAGGAAAAGTTAAAGTAGGCCTTAATGTTACTCTTTAAATTGACATGAAAATCCCATATGATTGTTTTTATGGTAAGAAGTCAAAGTTAGGTTAAAGAGGGGGGAGGGGACCTTTAACATTAAAGGAAGAATTGATAGCTATTTGACAAAAATTGAAAGATGCATCTTAAGTGGTCAATACTAATCCAAAATTATGGGCCCAAAAGTGGGGCCTAAATTTAATTAAATGATACCATAGATGTTTAAGGCTTCTTGGCCCAATATGTTGAGATTTGGCCTTACCATCTAGGTTCAAGTATTTATTTAAGGAACTTACATCAATAATAAGTTATAGTTTAGACCATAATTATCATTAGCAGCTACAATTTATCTAATTAGGTATATATTTAAAGATGAGCAACTTTCACATATAGCAAATAAAAAATTCATATTTGTATGCTATAGCAAAGTTTGCATAATTGCGCTCCATAAAAAATATAAAAATTGTATAATTTGCTATACATATACAGTTGAAACGAATTGTATAAAACGAAGTGTATAAAATGAGAAAGAGAAAGATACTTGGGCAGAGAATTGTATAAAACGAATTGTATGATTATAAGTGTATAGAACGATTATATATAATTTGAATTTGTATAAAATGAGAAAGAGAAAGATAAAAGAGACTTGGACAAGGAATATACAATTGAATCGAATTGTACAAAACGAGAAAGAGAGAAATTAGATACAATTTGAATTTGTATAAAACGAGAAAGAGAGAAAGGCAAAAGAAATTGGGCAGGGGAGTATTTTTATTGTATAATTATAAGTGTACAGGACGAAAATATATGTACTTGCATGTGTATATACAATTTTCTCACGCTTTATACAAATAGAAACGCAATTTATACATTTCGCTTCTGTTTGTATAAGTGAGAAAGGCGAGGGTTGCGAGCGAGATATGGAAGAGGAGAGAAAGGGGAACAAAAATATATGTATTTATACAATTTTCTCTGCTTTATACAAATAGAAACAGTTTTTATACACTTGTATTTGTATAAAAAGTGAGGAAGCGAGCGAGAGATTGGATTGAAAACGGGAGAGTGGCGAGCGAGATTATTGAGAGAGAGGCGACTGACAAATTTTGGCAAACGTGGAGCACAATTAAATCAAACCCTAGCTACTTCATTTATTTTAGGTTATTAGTTTGCTATTATATACAATTATCCCTTTAAAGATATGCCACCGAATAATAGCGGTGATGAGATATTTAGTAAAGATAGTTAAAATCAAAGGAAATAACTTCACTACTGTCAGCAAAGAGAGTTGTGAATGGGTGAGATCTTCCGCCCTTATTGAAAAGATTTAGATTTTAGTTTTATTTATTTTGATGGAAAAACAAAGTTATCTTTTATTTTTCATATTTTTTTGTGAGGGTGGGGATGGGGTGGGTGGTGGGTGTCGGGAGGTCTTTTCGAGATTTTTTATTCGATAAAATAACAGATGCATACATTTTAAGATCAAGCTATATGCTTTTCATGAAAAAATGATGATATTTGATGACAATTACTAATTAATAGACACATTAGTAAAGAGTGCTAAAGTATTTGCCGACATTAGTTAAGTGTCATTAGATCAAATGTTGCTAAAGCCTTTAGGATATATACACAGAATGTTAATTGCTGCTAAATATACATATTTAATGACAATTACTAATTAATTATCGCTAAAAATCATTTTCTATGTAGTGTCTTGACTCCATGAAAGTAATCAATATGACCGCACCATGATAACCTCTCTTATAATAACTTCATCTATGGATGCAGGTCATTGATGAAATAGTTGAGAATTAATACTATCTACAAACATATTTCCAGAATAAAATAAAGTGACAAACTTGCTAAGCAAGAGGGTGCAAAGTAAAGTACATTATTTTTAAAAATCCCTTTTTTTTAATAGTTCCTTCAATATTTATAAATAGCTCAATATGAACAAATATTTTAATTTAATTTTTGCAACAATTATGTAACTGGCCAGTTCTATTGCATGGTTCTCTTTGCTTTAGTATTTATAATATATACTTTAAATTAAATAACATAGCTCTATTCTTATCGTCATAAAGTAACGAAAAGACTATTATTTCACATCAAGACAACTCACCCCCCATTTTGACAGTTGTGCATATCTTTCATATCAAAAACCATTAGATGGTCACTTCCATCATGGTTAGAATTAGATACGAGTTTGGATAAAGTCAGTAATTTTTATTTAAATTTTATATTGATAATAATTAAAAAATTGAGTATGTAAAAATATATTTAGTTATAAATACAATAATTAAGACTAGTAGCAAGTGCAATAATAAATTCGAAATTCATAAAATTTTAATTTCAATACGTATAGTAAATAGAAATTAAACACAAACCTATATCATTTTTGACTTGACGAGAAGGAGTTGCTCGGATGGTAAGCACCCTTTACTATGAATCTGAAGGCTGGCGAGTTCGAGTCACCAAGGGAGCAAAAGGGGTGAGAACTCTTATGAAAGTGTAATTTTTTTTTTAAAAAAATATCATTTCCGATCCAAATTTAATTGAAAAAATTACTTGAATTGATATATTTTAATAAATTATTACTGATTTTAGCAATACTTATTATTTATTACTCCCTCCGTCCGGAATTGTTTGTCATAGTTTCTATTTTTAGAGTCAAACTATAAAAACTTTGACTAACATTTTAAGATGTATTTTTTCATCATATTAATATGTAAAAAATTGAAATCTATAGTACTTTTCATACAGTTTTAGAATGTCTAATTTTTTTGTTTAAAATATCGAATTAATGTGATCTAATTTAACTTGGAAAATTAGTCAATTGACTTTTGAAGAGCACAACATGACAAACAATTCCGGACAGAGGGTACCATTTATAGCAATACTATGTTTAAGGGTAGAATTTGAGTCAAAGTGAGGGATTCAATTCTCAGGAAGACTTGATATAGTGTTCATGAGTCTTTCACTTTATCAAAAATAATAATTAGCGGTATTTAATTCTTAATTATCGCTAAATATGTATTTCTAGTGGCAGTTAGCACTCTTTGTATATGTCTCTAAAGCCTTTAGCGACATTAGTTCTAATGACACTTAACTAATGTCTGTAAAGATTTTAACACTCTTTATTATTATCAATCTTTATTGCCGCTGAAAATTATTTTTATTACGGTAGAAGATTTCTTTTTCCACATTAGAAGCAGATGAAAACTTAGCAAAAAACAGAAAAAAGAAACAAATATAGAAAATTAATATCGAAATTGCTAATATTGTCTTACTCATATCCTATATAGTGATGAATTGGGTTTGGCTGTTTTAAGGCCCATTAAAATGATCGGTTAGCCCAACTTTGACCAATAAAATTCCAAAGCCTACATGGGAATCAATGTTCTTTGTAGGGATAATTGTATATAATAGCAAAGTAATAATCTAAAATAAATGGAGTAGCTATTGTTTGATTTAATTGTACCCTATAGCAAACGTTTGCCAAAGTTTGCCAGTCGCCTCTCTTCTAAAACTCTCGCTCGTCACTCTCCCATTCTCGCTCGCCTCTCTCGTTTTATACAACAGAAGTGTATAAATTGTGTTTCTGTTTTGTATAAAGCAAGAGAAAATTGTATATACACATGCAAAAACATATATCTTCGTGCTATACACTTAATTATACAATTGACAAACATTTTACTTCAATTCAATTATATACAAATGCAAATTTTATACAAATATTGCAGCGAAAAAGCCAGCGAATTATACAATTGCAGTGAAATACAATTTTCTCTCGCTTTATACAACAAAAGTGTATAAATTATGTTTCTGTTTTTGTATAAAGCGAGAGAAAAACATATATCTTCTTCCTATACACTTATAATTATACAATATACAAACATTTTACTTCAATTCAATTGTATGCAAAACAAATTTTATACACATATTGCAGCGAAATAGGCCAGCGAATTATACAATTGCAGCGAAATAGGCCAGCGAATTATACAATTTAGGTCATTAAATTATACAGTTATATATGTATAGCGAATTATACAATTTTTTTTTTGCTATGGAACGCAATTATGCAAACTTTGCTATAGCATACAAATATGAAATTTTTATTTGCTATATGTGAAAGTTCCCTTTTTTTAATATAGGAAAAATTAGTTATAATACTAGACGCCCCTTTGTAATGTCACTCAATTTCGAATACACTTTTTATATTTTGAAATCAAATACCATTCTCATCTATCTATATATCATACCCCAATTTTTCTTCATTCACAATTAAATTTTGTATTCAAAAATCTAATACTTAAATCTTGAATTCGTTATGTATTGATTAATTAATATAATATGATTTTTCAAAATCCTTTACAAATTAAAGTCTAAGGTTTGACCCCACTATAATCATCCCTACAGGAATAATTAATTATCATCTTTGACTAACACGAAAGTTTAATTAAAAACCTTATAGAGGTATAGGTGATAAGACAAGATTAATTAACATCTAGCTAGTATTAGATTTTTATGCAAACGTGACACAATAAACCCCACCATTGTAGTAAAAAGTTCACAAAAGGAGCTAGCTATAGGTTTTAGGGTGTCTTTGGTAGGTGTGAAATTTCTTACTTATTTTCTCTAGCATTTTTGTAAGTAATCAGAAAATATTATCTAAAAAGTATTATATATATAACCTAAACAAATAATATGAGGGGCCGGAGGGGTTGCAGGGTGGTTG
>NC_028645.1:80667584-80680792 GCF_001406875.1 Solanum pennellii
CGGAGGGGTTGGGGGGTGGTGGGGGGGGGGGGAGCGAGAGGGGATAAGGGATCAGCAGTGTGGCGAGGGGTGGGGAGTGGTTTGTGGTGAGGTATGGTGAAAAGACGTTTGATATGAAATGTTACTTATGAAACTTTTTTTTTTATAAAATATTTTAAATTAATTTTTTAATCGAACTAAATATGAAAAATTAAAATTTTCTTTGGAACAACCACACCTTATATGTTTGAGTGTCTAAAGGTTAAGTAATAAGTAAAGCCAAAATTTTCACCAATGAATATTGGTGAGATATTGGACGACGATTTTTTTAATCTTAACCATATTAAGTTTTAGAATTAAGCGTTGAGAATGAAGAAATTTCTAACACGTATAGAGTTTTCGCAAATTCTAAAGTAACACAAATACTAATTAATTAATTATAGAGTTCTGATGGAACGTAAAAAAAAAAAAAAGTCAAATATCTTCAAAGTTTTATGTAGCTATAAGCCATCATTGACTGATGTGAAATAGTGAAAAACAAAATTAAAGTCCTAACAAAAAAAAACATGATATTCTTTGCAACTCTCTACAAGTAAAGGTGTATTATAATTATTAAAAGTAATTAGATTCTTCTTCATAACTGTATAAAAAGGTGAAAACCTAACCTAACTTTTGTTTATATTCCAAACTTTCTCTTTTGCCCAATCATGTCATGTTTTCACACTACATGTACACAATCCTTGTTTAATTTTTCAATGAATTTGCTGAAAAACATAGAAAAGTTTATAAAAGGGAGACTAAAGTTTTAATTAATTAAAAATATGAAGAAAAAAAAAAGATATTCCATAGATATACACTCAAGTTTCGAAATGGTTTTATAAAAAAAGTTGTCTTGATCACCACGAGTTCTCAACCTAGAGCATTAACCACCTGCAATCACGAATAAAATGGTGTCATATATATGTTGAACATCGATCCTTGACGTTCTAATTAGCATTATGATAATCTATGTTGAGTCTGTTTCATCTTTAATGAGTATATACCAATTTTCTTTATTCACATGTAATAAACTTAGGTGAAATTGATTAATGGAATAAAAGTATCAATAATATCACTAGATATATAGATGATACCCTAAAAAACTAAAACTAAATTTTATTTTATTTTTAAAGAAAAGAATAATTCAGTGAACAATGATGAATAGTATAGTAAATATACCATGGTGGCTTGTATCTCTTCTTTTGATTTGAATCATCCTGATTTTAGCTGTTAACACACAAAAAAAATTGACATGATTAATATTGTAAATGAATAATTGAAAACATGTATGATTCTAGTGTTTTGATGGGACAATATCGATGAAAAACTCGTAGAGTTGAGGGGAATGAAGCCTGGTCCGAAATCACTCAATAAATTGATTGATCAAACGATCTAATCTATGACGGATTCAGAATATATTTCGACATTTTAGGGTCTAAAAATATATATTGTACTTGTTTTTGTACATATATAAGATTTAACGATCTTGAAACTCATGACTGAATCCGCCACTGATTTTTCTATAGAAAGATTTCGAACCAGACAACATTCTCCCCAACAATATCTTTGTTTTCCCCTAATATTTCACTTTGGAGTAAAGAAGAGAAGGAAGAAGTAAGAAGTAGAAGTTGTAGTAAGGATGCATGACATATATATAGGTCCCTAAGTTATACATGAAAAATGACTATTTTGCTATTTTATTTTTCTAGCTAATAATACTTTTAATAGTTCTTTTCTATTTTTAAGAAATCATTTAAATTTTGAGTGGTAACAAAAAAAATTAACTATTGAATAATTTAAATTAGTGTAAGATTTGGGTATGTTTTAGCTAGAGAAAGTTATTACTATTTGCTTCTTACAATGATTGGTTTATATAAACTTGAGTCAAAGATCAATTGTCTTCACAATTAATTAAAGATCAATCTTATAAAAAACATATTTTCAAGAATTCACAATTGTTATTTAATATTTTCTTCGTTTTAATTTATGTGATATAATTTGTCCGAGCATGAAATATAAAATATATGAAAAAAACTCTACAATATTCCAAAACTACCATTACAAAGAGTGCTCCTTTGTGGACTTTTGCCAAATATAAGTGGACCCAACATGATAATATGTTGATAGTTTTTGTTAAATATTTGTTAAATAAAAAAAATATATCATTCTTCTGGAACTAACTGTCATATGAATCGAGACAAATAGAGTATTATATATTGCTAAGAAAGATATGTATAGAGTATACCATCATTTAATTTCACAAATCAAGGATAACCTTGATTAATTAGGGGAACTAATTAGACCATTTGGCTCTTACAAGTTAAATTAGTTGGAGCTAAAAAGACCATTTCCCTCTTAATTATAATTTAATAAACTCCAAAATTAACATTTCTTATCAATATATTGGTCATCAAGTAGACAAATATATAGCAACAAGTCTAATCAATCAAGGCATTTAGCCCTACCTACCCTGTCCCACCCTACAAATTCATGTTTTTAAACAACCCCTATTATTAGTAAAAAAGGAAGAAATAAAAAATGAAAAAAAAGAAGAAGAAAAGGTTAGTAATGGTTGGGCTAGATATAAAAACAACAATCCTACTGTTATAAAAATGACTCACTAATATTTTATCATTTTCACGCATATGTGAGTCAGTTGTACAACAATAAAAATATATATAAGATATTTTTACATTGAAATTATATCAGGTCTAAATAACAAAACGATGGGATAATTAGGTAGGTGTCATATTTTCTTTTGTTGTCCCAAGATAGAATGATTCCAAGCTTAAATGAAAAGGCAAAAAACCAGTTGCAAATTAAAGCTTTTGCAGATCTAAGCCCAACAAAAGAGTGAAGGATAATTAGGTAGGTAGCATAACAGGATGAAAAAGTACAAATGGCCCCAAAAAGAGGGGTGGGGGTGGTTATCATGTGATGTTAACTGTGTGAGATATTACTTCATGTTTCCAAAGTCAAGTTCACTTTAAAATCTTGAAAATGACATTATGCTTAACTGATATACGAGTCGAATTCAACATTTAAATTTTATATAGTTCAGTTCCTTCAAAAATGCTATACTGAATTCATGTTGGATCTCCAAAAATCCAAGTAGTTTAAAGTCCTAGAAGTGACACTATGCGAATTGATATTCAATGAGTCGGATTCGATACTTAAAATCCTATATTACTCAGATTCTTCGAAAATGTTGTTATGCGAGGAAAATGTTGGTATATCTCAAAAAAAAAAAAACACAACAATGATAGTCCATATTCAAATCTTGAAAGAGCCATTATACCGATTGGTATTCAATAGGTTAGAAATAATACTTAAGATTTAACATTGTTTAGATTTTTCAAAAATGTTAATATATTTGTGTCAAATCCTTCAAAAATACCGACACACCCAATAATATTTTTAAAAAGTTCGAGCAATAGGACTTGAGACTTGCCTATTATCTTAGGGATGCCAATCTTGACTATAGGATTGTCATTACCAGTAAGTTCCTAAATCTTTTCTTGTTCATGCTTCTTTTTAGAAGCTTAATTATTGAATGATCACTTCAGAGAAACCTATAGATATAGCTATGATTGGAGCTACAACCTAGCATTAAGCAATTATTCTACTTTTCTATGGTTGGTGTAATTGTTAGGGAATTAACAAGCTGTTTCCTTACATGATTTTAGGTAGTCGAGTTAAGTCAAAAATCCATTTTCTTGACGTGGGTATCAAAAAGAAAGGCGGCGAGCATCTAATTTTAACTGGAAAACTTAAATGGGAATAAGGATAAGCCTATCTGTCGAAAAAGGGCTTTATTTTATATGTCACTCGCTGACTTGAGTAGAACTTTTTCCTTTCTTTCCCCTATGTGTTTTCCTCTCGTATCACGAGTAGGTTATTGGATTTGAGTTAGATTCAATGCCTATTTACTTAATATTCCCTGTTTTCGGTTGATTTAGTATTGGATCTCGTGTTATATTATTCACGCAACCACTGTCCAATTCTAAGCATGCGGGGATGTTAAGCGTCCCACGTTGGTTGAAAGGATAGACTGTTTCACCTCAGATATTCTCGCCTCATGAGTTAGTTTTTTGAATTTATAAAACAAAAGTTCTACCTTGTTTGAAAGAGTAAAAGCAAAATGGCTTCAACAGGCATATCAAGTTGACAAAGAAAGGGGCTAAATCTACAGAGACTAATTGTGACACCTCATCTTAAGATTAGAAGTCCCCCATCAAAAATGTTGAGTATAAAAGTGAACAGATCTTCCCAACTAGTGACGCATTTTAAGGCCATGCGACCCTAGGCACAAAGCAGACAATATCACTAGCGGATTGGACCATTACGCTAGTAGAACTCAACAGCAGACAGTGAGGGACTAAGAGTACATGTTTCACATTGCAGAGACCATATATATCCAGCACAATGATTAAGTTACTGGAAAAAATGCATATATAGATAATAAACAAATAAGGTAGTACAACTAGTATAATCTTCCAGCATTGACATTGATATTTAATTCTGTGTTTTGAGACTTTTAGCACCATATCTCAAGTCCACAAGGCTCATGAGCATCCGAAAACTTAGGAGTTGAAACTGGTAAAGTTAGAGCAAGTACTGTACCAACTTGACAAACCATTCGATGATCGATAAGATCTTTTCTTAGATTACATCCTGCTGGAATGGTACCTAAATTCAACTCAAAAGACCTTAAGAAACATACTTTAGAGTCAATTGAAGCACATACATCCATAAACTAATGTTTAGAGTCAACTTTTAAAAAAACAATATAGAGACTATTTCAAAAGCAAACATAACTAAAACAATACAGAAAGCAACAGTTTATGTATCACTAACATCTTAAAGGGCCTTTTGTCACTTTGTTTCCACAACGGCCACAGACCCTTCCGTTCTTTTAGGGCCAGACAGAGCTTTTGAACAAACAGAAACTAGTATTTCAAGACAAAATACGAGTGTATACGTGAAAAAACACAAACAATTCAACATATCCTAAATTCTGATCCAATTATTGCAATATTACAACAAGTTCATGATAAGAACATTGATCCCCTCAAGTTCAAATCTGGGATCCGTCTAGCGAACCATACATTACAAATAATGACTCATCCTTTTTTAATACTAAGATCACCAAGGAAAAACTGCGATAGACACATTATACTTAAAAATGCAATGAACAAAGCGAAGGTTCCAAATAAATAGAAATTGAACGATCGCCAGTATCTTCATAAATAGATTACAAGAAAATGAAGTCTCTTTACACAAGCACTGGAAATAACTTACAGAAATTTACACTTCATAAATACACGTTACACAGACGACTGCAAAAAAAATCTTTTGCAGTTCTAAAAGCAGTCAAATGCACAGCTGTTACAGCATAACAAGAAGGCAAACAAAGAAAAGATAAGTTCTTAATCTTATTAAATTAGAAGACTCACAAAAGGCTCAAGAATGAACGGCAATGTCCACATTCATTTCTTCACGCATCGTAGTCATGTATGACTCATTTATCTCCTCCGCACGATTGGCTTCGTTGTTAAATTTGTAAATGGCAGTACCATTCTGAATATTTATACGGTCTTTCCTATTTCTGGAACCAAAGGCATCATTTTCATTGTTAACTTCAAGACTGTGGCGAGTTCCTCGATCATAAGCTCCCACCGTCCCTTTGTCTAAACCAACTGAGTCATTGCAGCTCTTCCTTCTGCCCAACCTTGGTGACTTCGCACGAGTTGGCGGTGCCTGCAGTTCAAAGAAATAAGAATTTAGAATTAGAAGGTGGTTATATACCACAGACAGCTAGAGATACCAATATTTGGGTGAAGCTTTATTTGCACTGTGACACTCTTAAGTCCGGTTACAACAATGTAAATGTTATACTGCAGATCAAAATTTTGGTGAATGCCTTGTCTAAAATTTACATATCGATTTAAGTTTGATTACAGTGGTGTTATGCGTTACCTTCTTCAATTCAGTCTTTGGTGGAGGTCCCTCATGGTAGAAGCTCGGCATTGGGCTTGCCTTAAACATCAAACTCTTTCTCAGTTGCTTTATAGCTGCTTCTTTCTCTTCCTAATAAACAAACGAAAATTATATTATATAGTTGAAGCTTGATTGTCAAGATATTCATTTACTCGGTTTTTGTTAGTATAAGTGATAGCTGTAGCATTAATAAGATGCACCTTTGTCCTTGCCTCCCACTGAACTTTTTGGGCCTCCAACGCTTGATGTTTCTCCTCTAATTTCGAGTAAAACTGCAAAAAGGAAATCAATATAAGAACTAACCAATATTTCAACATTTTACTTTAAGAAAGTTCCTCTTTCATTGTTGTTCTTGTTGTCATTTAAAAGGGGCAAGATGAGAAGAATAACAAGGTAGAAATCTGATCAAACATAGAAACAAACGACAAGTTTCAGTAAGCCAGTAAATCAATAGCTACCTCTTTCCTTTTCTCTATACGTTCAGATAATCGGAACACAGGGGCTGACGCAACAGTGGCCCTGGATTTTCTTGCTGGTAGCGTAGCACTTCTCATTGTGGATAAATTATCAAACAGAAACACAACATTATAAGACAAGGGAACACGTTAGAAATAGCACAGACCTTATTCAAGCTAAATCAGGGGAGAAAGTGGATACCAAGAAGTGACTGAGCATGAGTCTTCTTCATCGGAATGCTTCTTGTTATCAGGTTGTAGCGGTTTCCTAGTTGCAACTGCTGATGAGATCTAGACACAAAAACAATAGCCACGGAATAAGTTATTAACAGGCAGTTGGATCCATATAAACTAGTGTAATCGTTATGTATTAACCTCTCTGGAACAGTAACACATTTCAGAGGAGTTCCTTTATCAGCCAAGAGAGAACGCGAGGGCAATATCATTTCAAAGATCAAGTGCTATTGATGGATCCTCTCCCCTTAATGATATAAGTATTCACAGATAAGGTAAAAATCTGCATCGTAAACTAACCTTGTTTTGTTTCGTACTTGGGACTCGCAAATTACTGACTTCGGGTGTCTTATAATTGACATTGTCTGCATCATTCCCAACAAGACGAGTTCCATGAGACGCACGCTTCTCAGTTGCCAAAGCAAATGGTTGAGGAACTGTACACTTTGTTTTGCAGTTTCCACCAGCAGATTTGGTTGCTGATTTCACTGAGGTTCTTGATCTCTTGTTATCATCTTTTAATTTTCCGACTTCAGAGTTGTTCTCCTTTGTAGGAGATTCAATCTCACATTTTGAGTTTTTAGTGTATTGCTCCTTGGTATTTTCAAATTCCGACAGCTTGGACATCTCAACTGATACTTCAGCTGTGCATTCCTTCACTTCATACTCCTTCGTTTCAACACTCTCTTTCAGCATATCAGTTTCTTGCTCCCCAATAATAAGCTTGGATGACTGAACATCTTGATTACTGTCAATTATACAACTTGAATCTGGAGAAGCGCCATCACAGTAACTTATGCTACCGTCTTGCTCCTTGTCCATACAGATATCAGTAACTTCCAGCTCCATAATCTCTGAAACTACGTAAAATTAATAAGAAAGACATTCCATCAAAATAAACTGACATTTTCTCTAAGGACTATGTTATCCCGTGAAAAGCTTTTAACTTGCTCATTTCTTTAAATAGGAAAAACACCCCTAAGTCACTGAATCTGAAAAGGCTTTTATCTTTCTCCAGCACCATAGAGCTGCCTTGTAGTCCAACACATGTTTACTATAACAGCCAAATTTCACACCAGTCACTATCTTAGAAAAGAACATCCAACGTCTCGTTAATGTCATTATGTATTTGACAGTAGATGATTTAGAGTACAGCTTTTTAACGGACATAGGGTGATAAAAGAAGAACCTTTTTGTAATACCAAAATTAAAGATAGAGTGTGCAGTTTAGGCAAAAATGTGAAGATACTAATACTAAATATAATACTATAGCTGAGAAAATAAATTTGATACTTCAAATGATAACACCAGAAACTTTCCCCATACTATGTTATCAAGTCCATTTACCTATGCATATATCTACAAAGTCCAATTACATACACAAATATATGGTAAAAATATAAACACCGAATAACAACAACACTTCTGGGAGGGTAAAGTGTACCCTTGGGCCTCAGCTCAAGAAAAGTGTTTTAAAAACAGGTTTAAGAAAAAATATGAGTTGACAACAAAAATAGCAAGATAACCAAAGCAAAAGAAACAACACTAGTGATAAATTGAAGAATTAGATAGTAGAATATAATAATAATAATAATAATAATAATACTAAAAGGAGCCGAAGAACATCCATATATACAAATATATGCAAACCTATGGCTACAGAAACCTACATAAGTTTGGAAGAGATCCAAGAATTCCAATGAGTCCAACAACTTGTGTTTGTTAAGGAGATCCTAGACACGGTTATTGGAAGAAAAATGGAATATTTTACAAGCATTTCATTGCAAACAACTATCTATTTTGAAAATTAAATGGCAAAAGACTGTACAACAAGCAATATATATAAGAAATACAAAAACAAGAAAAATTTCTTTTTACGATGGATCGAAATAATTACTCCCTATGTTCTAAATACTTCTAATATTTCACACTAAATTCAGTAACAGTTAAAAGTGTCTTTTGCCATTTTCATGCTAAATCATAGTTTTGGACTATCTAAATTTGAATATTAAAATATGAACTAATCTAGTCGAGTTCAAAGAAATGGTTAAATTTATATTCAATAAGCGAAAAGCACCAAACAACACAGTACATATAATTGTGTTCTGTAAAACTAAACATGCCAAATTTCAGCAACCCCATTAGCTTTCATATTCATCTCTAAAATCTGAATCAAACCATCTAACTAATGGAAATAATTCATTCCTAGACTCGAAAACAGTTCTTCTTCAATGGAATATGGTGAAGCCAATTGACCTCAAAACTCATTTCAAGACTCCATATTCAACTACTACTTCCAAATGCTTACACCTACCAAAACTATAGCTAATAACAACAACAACAAACAAACAAACCTCGTGTAATCCCACAGGTGAAGTGTGAGGAGGGTGAGTGTACACAGACTTTACCCCTACTACGAGAAGGTAAAGAAACTGTTTTCGATAAATACCCTCAGGTAAAACCTCAGTATTCAGACCCCCAAAAAGTTTCATCTTTCAAAACACACATTCCCAAATTATTCAAAGAAACAATCTTTATCAAAAAAAGAGACTTATTTCCGATACACCCTCAACTAAAATTCAATATTTAGACCCCCAAAAGATTCATCTTTTAAAACCACATTCCCAAAACTATCCAAAGAACACACTGTTAAGACCCTGTCCTAATGTAAGCATAGATCTAAACCAAGAATTCACATTGCATTAACACCCAAATTCCTAATCAATGGCAACAAATAAAAAGATCAAAACTTTACCAAGAATGTATCAAAATAACACAACCCCAAGAAGTAAGAAGTACAATATGTGCAAAAAAGATTGAATTTTTTTTATTTTCTTTTTGTAACTGACCTTTGAGAAAGAGTCCACTATGTTTGATTTTGTTTGTATGAAATTTGGTGTTTTTAGGCTTTATCCAGCGGGTTATGGGAGCGGTGTCTCTGTCTCTCTATGTAGGTCGTCCCTGTTACTCATATATTTATATGTCTACTGCTTCTATATACCCAAAAAAATAAAAAAGGAGATAAAATAATACAGTATACTAATGTTTGGATCATAGCCACGTTCAGATCAGCTTTCACATATCTTGATTAATTTCATAAAATACGTCACTTATTTTCCATCAACAAAAGTTTGAAAGAATATTACTCTTCCGTTTCATTTTATGTAACATAGTTTGACTAGCAAAGAATTTAAAAAAGAACAGAAGATTTTTAAAACTTATGGTCTAATGAATGGTAGAAATTTATGTGATCGTAAATCATTTCACAAAGGGTAAAAATAGATATTTTATAGTCAAATTCTTACTTAATATAAATGTGTCATTCTTTTTACGGTTGACTAAAAAAGAAAGTAAGTCACATAAATTGAGACATGTGAAATATTAATGATTATGATAATAAGACAACAATGTTCCTTTCCTACAAATACTACATTGGGGTAAAGTGCTCGAGATTTTTGGATAATGAAGGAGTAATTATCACTTAATATTAATGTTTTGGATTATAGCCGCGTTCAGATCAACTTTCATGTATCTTAACTAATCTTACGAGATGCGTGTCACCTATTTTCCATCAACAACACATAGTTGGTAACTTAGTCTTCCAAAACTAAGACAGTTTGAAAGAATACTACTCCTTTTGTACCATTTTTGAGGTAGTTTGAGTCGGTACAAAATTTAAGAAAGATCAAGAAAATTTTAAAATTTATGGTCCAGTGAATGGTAGAAATTTGTATGATCGTAAATCATTTTATTATGAGCAAAAATAGATATTTTATAGTCAAATTGTTACTTAATATAAAAATGTATCATTCTTTTTAGGACGGACTAAAAAAGAAAGTAAGTCACGTAAATTGAGACAATGATGATAATAAGACAACAAATGTTCGTTTCCCACGAATACTACATTGAGGGTAAAGTGCTCGAGATTTGTAGGTAATGAAAGAGTAATTATCACTCAATAATAATTGTTGTTTTTTACTTCATTCATTATTTTTATTCGTTCAGTATTTGATTACACACAAATAAATAATTTTTATTAAATTACTTTTTTTCAATATAATATTTAATATTTTGATAAATGACTAGTAAGAGTAAATTGAAAGTAGGTCATAATTTATATTTTTAAATTTAAACAAATAAGTAAAATTATATCTATTTTTAATATAATAAAGAAGTAAAAATAACAGAAAGAAAATAGTACATCCCTATTATATTAATTAATTAATGATACAAATATGAATGAAGCTAGAATTATATCATAGACTAAAATCAAATAATTTAAATAATATAAGATTCAAATGTGAACCTTTTGACCATGATATGAATATATTACTCAAGAAAATAATACTCAACAATTGTCTCCATTCATCATAAACTATAATGCTAATATGTTTGGATAATATAGTTTTTAAATAAACTTTAAAAATAATAAAGTTTTAAACTCTATGTGTACATGATAATTTCAGGATTTTACTTTTAAGCTATGGAGTAATTTCATTTTACATGACTTTAAAAAGGATCATAGAAATAATTAAGATTTTTGTTAAAAATATGTACGTATTATTTTGTATGCTTATTATTATTTGAATAAAAATATATCTTGTCGTAGAAGTACCATATATACATAAATTGACAGCAGATATATGCATTATATTGTAATCTTATCCACTTGCAAAAATAGACAATATATTACCATGTCGGTCATGTTGTAAAATGTGTGTTTGATACGGAGAAAGATATTTTAAATTTTTGATCGATTAATTTCTTTTAATAAATTTAGTTTTTTTTTTAAAAAAATATTTTTTTACTAAAAGTATAAAAACAAATTCTATTAGATTAAGGGGTTATTTGGTAGGGAGTATTAAGAGAAATCGTCCATGAGTTACCAGGGGTAGAGGCAGTGTATAGTGAGGGTGTTCATCCGAATCCCTCTATGAAAAACTATTATTTATTTATGCATGGTTGAATATATTTTTTAGATATGTATAATAGATGTCGAACCCCTTCTCACTAGTTCGTATGTTTACTTCTCAGATTTTGAACCCCCTCATTAAAATTTCTGACTTCTCCACTGTGTGTTTTGTATGGTATTATATAGCAAATTTGAGCTTATGTATAACTAATCCATGGATTAATTATACACCCTACCTGATATTATAGGATGTATTTTTAAACAGGAAACTTACATAAATTTACAATAATAAAAAAAAATATTTACCATTTATAGCAATAACATTTTTTTTTCACTTGACCACTTTTAATTCATTTATAATACAAGTTTAATACATATTACAAAGAACAATTTATTATTCACATATAATACAAGTTCTAATGATGGATAATAATTTATCAAATATTTTAATACACTTATAATACAATGTGATAATTTTTTATCAAACAAACATAATATATGTCAAAAACAATTATAATTCAAATATATTGCATACATAATTCACTTTTAATACATATTACAGATTTATCACAATATTACTATAAATGGTAAAGAAAAAGTATCGCTAAAATTAGTAATTATTTTTAAAAATATATTAATTTATGTAATTTTTCCTTTTAAAACCTACATTTTGATGGTAGTAGTAATGCATAAGATTTAATACAATGAGATTATCAATGTAAAGACAAAAGTATCCCTAAAATTGTTTTAATCATTTTATTTATTTTCTTAATTTTATGTTTTATATTTGCACTAGTAAATTTTATTTAAATAAATTAGCTTACAAATTTTATTATTTAGAGAGAATTGTTTATTGCTAAATAAATTCAATATACTATCTGAAATGTGAGTTATTTAACATTTACTAATTGAAAAGACAAATATATCACCGAATGATGTTAATAATCTTAATTGAATGTAATTTTTTGTTAATATATATATAAGTTTTTCTAATTTTTTGAATTTTAGACAATTTATAAAATTGTATACATATTAAAACTATAACTTTGCTATTTATATATGTAAACATAGATGGTTTATTCTATATTTGAACCTTAGTTTCTCAAGATCTTCTTTTTTTCGTTCTTTTATAATTAAACTAGAAGATAATCTTGATAAATTTAAGTAGATTAGAGAAAAATTTTTGCCTAATTTTGATGCTTTAACCATAAAAAGTTAAAAAGTCAAGATGACGTTTATGTCTCAACTAAAGAATGATTAGAGACAAATAGTTGTACAAATAATTATTGCTTTGGTCCCATCTTTGATTAGTATTTGCCAACTCTTTTGATAAACCCTTTAAACCTTTTTAAAATTTTAATTCCAACCACATTTATTTTTTTATTTACTCTTAAATTTAAAATAATATTCTTCCAAATATAAAAATTGGTATAGAATTTTTGGATCTTTCCAAGATAGACTGTCACTATGTTGTTGCTATTTTTTTTTTTAGAATAAAAATCATTACCTAACTTGTTATTTTCCATGCATTTTCTTAAAAAAAGAAACACTTCTCTCTCTCTCTTTTTTTTTTTTGGGGGAGTGGGGGG
>NC_028645.1:80680843-80683491 GCF_001406875.1 Solanum pennellii
CAACACTAGGACCAATTTTATGTGCATAAAATTTGTCTTGACCCAATGCTTGTAAACCAATCAATAATTGCATTCATGAAAAAAAAATCTTTTATTTTCACCTTTTTTTTCTTAATTTTGAGAGAATTCATGTATTTATGAAAGTTTTCAACTGTATATGAACAGTAGTGAAATCAAGATTTTTTTTTTATATATGTATAAAGTATTTTTCGTCAAATGCATAGAGCTAACAGTCAATGACATGATCGAATTACTGTTACTTTTTAAGTTTCATATTTGAATGACTGTTTTTTACTTTTTTATTTATTTAGACTATTATTGTCAATATATTAAAACACACTTCAATTTTATTTTCTATCTGAATTATTGTCATTGTTTAGATAGAGAAAAGAACAACAGATAATTGAGACGAATTTTAATAAATAAATCATGATATTAAAGTAGGAAAAGAGAATTAATCGTTGATAATTAAGATACGAAACTTAAAAGAAATTAGTACAAATATATTTAAATCATTATCTATATACATAATATTATTTTTGATATTTAAAATATAATTTTTAGGTGAAAGATATTTAACCAACCCATCTTCAATTTGTGAGAGACAAGAATGTCCATTTATGAGTAAATCAAATGTACCATTTTTTATTGCCCTTTTTCTTCATATATAAATGTTGAAATAAAGTTTATATATTATTATATATAAAGGAAACTATTATCCATTTCTTTGCATATAATCCTTAACTAACACAATATTAAAGCAAAAAATCTTAAAACTTCTTGGAGGTTAGTTCATCTAATCTAATTCTCCACTCAAAGCAAAGTTGGTCCATGAAAATTCCAACTTATATATAACTAATATACCACAATCATTAATTAGATTAAATGTTCTAAAAAATTAAATATTTTGAACACTTTAATCCAAGTGAAGTGGTTAATCAAAAGCATTCACCCTTAATTATGCTCCCTAAAGATGAATATGATGCTATTTTTTTAAAATTTATTTTTATAAAAAGGCTACCTAAAATCAAAGTCATCTTACTATATATGTTACTTTAATAAATATTCCAAATCCCTTAGAGGAAAAAAGTAAATTAAAAGTTGATTTGTTGGTTGATATATGGCATGAATTATATTTTATTTAATAGTGACTTGTGAACTTTTAGTGTCCCAATCATAGGAAGGTTAGGCTTAAAAGCAAATGAATGACAGGTGTACACAAAATTATAATAAAATTATCTTATTTCTTATTCACTAAATGACATGAGTCAACTAACTTCAAATTAAACAATATAATAGAATAAAGTTATATTATTCTAGCTATACCTAAAGAAATTGATAGTTTGGTCGATGATTTATATCTTTTTACAAAAATTTAATGAGAGTATTAATCTAAAGAAAAAAAATAATATTTAAATGATGGTAGTTCAATACAATGCAATAAGTTTTGAGAAATATTTTAGCATAATACGTAGATAGACGGTTTAATTTAACCTCAACTGATATATTCTAATTTTAAAATATCTAGACAATTCGACTCGTCTCTATTCTATTTATTGAACACTTTAACTTACAAAATGATCAACTAGACACCTTTAAAGATTCCTATGCCACGTTAGCATCAAGCGTCAGCAAGACACAATAAAAACGAGTTGAGATATTTAGATATGCATTCTTATAAATTAAAATCAAATTAAAGCATCTATAAATATGTATTATGCCTTCTACCTAATACACTAAACTATACCTAGAAATTCATGTATATTGTATACATACAATTGATACAAACATACAAAGTGGAAATGGAGCAGAAGTTGGCCAAATCATGCAAAATTTCATTTATTAGGCTACCATTTAAATTTTGTTTATATTTTAAAAGTTGTGCAAATTTAGATCTGACACGGATAAATATTAGAATATTGTTGCCTAATAATGTCTATGACATTTTAGATTGTATCATAAGATTTCTAATTTGTTTGGAAAAAAATATATTTGAGTGGTGATAGGTGCATTTGTAAGCCTTTTTATATTCTATAGGAATTGTTACATTAAAAAAAAAAGGAGAGAATATTTTCATGGAATATTAAATTATTTGTAGTATAATAATTTACATATACATTAATATATTTATCCCTAAAGCCTGCCTTGGACTAATGATTCATATTCCTTCTAATCAAACCATGAATTTTACGAGGGACTTATGTAATTTGAAAAAGAATAGAGATATAATATAATTGAGTGTTATTATTTAATGAGTTAACCGCTCACTTCTTGCTAAATATTTTTACAGAAAGTTCAGGTAGCATTGACAATGATTTCATTAATTAGGGAGTATGAATTGATTAATTAGTGATCCTCGCATTGCTTCACATGACAAATGATTTATCAAATTGCTGTAGTTTATTTTGTTCTCTTAAAAATCTTAGGGGGTGTTTGGTATGAAGGAAAATATTGGAAAATGTTTTCCAATTTTCTCATGTTTGGTTGGGTCAAATGTTTTGGAAAATGTTTTCCAAATCAATTCATTTTTCTCAAATTTAAGGAAAATGATTTCCCTTCAAAACTTCAGTACAACATTTTCTAAAACTCTCTTCCAACTTTTCTCTTACCCACCCCACCCAACCAGCCCTCAACCCACCCCCTACCAG